>NC_057797.1:570238311-570341349 GCF_018294505.1 Triticum aestivum
CGCGGTTCAGCAACTCGCCGCTCCAGGCCAGCTCGACGAGGAGCGGCGCACGGGCGTCGTTACTGCCGTCCACGCCACCGCCTCGTACCGCGTCTCCTGTTTCTGTGGCCGAGACTCCCATGCCGGCGGTCGCGCCATGCAAGCAGCGACAGAAGCCGGGTGCATGGAGAGCGACGAGTCGGTGGCCAGCGCCTCGACGTCCGCCGCCATCATCGAGGAGAAGTGGAACATGGGAGGCCCCCGCCTCTTGGGTCCCATGAAGGCCACCGCGGAGGCGACGCCGGCATACACAGCAGGTGTCTTGCCGGATCCTTTTGTTGCGAGGACCTTCGTCGACCCCGCATGGGCTCCACGAAAGAGATGAATTTTAGGATGAACTCGAGCCGGTGCCGGCCATGGCGAAGTAGTGGCCGGTGATGAACTCGAACCGGTGCCAGCCACCATCATCTTCGGCACCAGCTAATGATATTAGTTGGGCAGTGGGGAAGCGAGCCATCCTTTATGCTGAAGCATATACCTCCGAGGCTCCCGACAGTCCGGTGATCATGCTGCCGGACATGAGGAACACAAATCAATCGGCGGGCGACCATTTAGGCCAGGTATTATATACCTGTGCTGTCTAGAACTAGCACCGCGTAGTTCATTTGAATGTAATGAAATCCGTCATGCTTGTATGAAAATCCGGTATTTTATATGATTTCCATCGTTGTTTATATGAAATATCAGTTTGTCTACGTGTTTGCGTGAATTTCATCCGGTTGGTTGAGTTGTTGTCATAATGTGTGCGGCTACGGTTGGATGGCATAATTTGCGGGTCGTCGGTCGGTCTGCGGGCAGTTCGGGCGGCGTTGTACAACAAAAAAACACAGCTCGTGCGAGCTCGTCTCCAACGTGCGCGCTGGAGGATGCATGACAGCATGAGCACCCGAGCCATTCCTTGTTCATCGGTGGCAAAGGCACCGGTGGACAAAAGGGACGCCAATATTTTGGCTACCCCGGGTAAGATCCAAACATCCCCTCCCAACAGATTCAAATCCCTCGTTCGCCGTGGAATTTTGCCATGTGTTGTTTTCATGGACTAGCAAGATTCCCATGCATTGCAGGAAACATCAAGATGCATTTTTTTACAAACTCTCGCATGCATGCAAGGGATAATTAATGTCCTCCTTTGCTAGTACCACGAGGCAAACACCATTAATATTGCATCGATTAGTGTTAGTGGCCTTGTATATCTGCAAATTGTAATTTTGATAGTGGCCCCTTGTATATAAAAATGGAGGGAGAAAGATGAGAGATAAGGTGAGGAGGAGTGGGGGCGTGGTGGTGACTGGTGGTCGGACTGGGCGGGGGCATGGGGATGGACGGCGCATTATGTCTAGGTTTGTATCTCTCTCACACACACCCACGTAGGTGGGGGACGTGCACAAAGAGAAGAGGTGCACGCACGGTGCACGTACTCCCGTCTCTTTCCCAACCATACCCGCGCGGGTACACGGTGGAGCCCATTTTTGTACGAAAAAGGCAGCCCACGTGGTAATTTGGCACGTGTACTGGTTGTCCACTTGGTGGAGGGAGGATCGTCTACCATAGGTGAACAAACAAATTGCGACTTGATGCGTTATGTTAGATTAAAAAAAAGAGGCAAACCATGTGGGGCCTACCTTAGAGGCAAGGCTCTATACACTAGAGTACTTTTGATGTGTCCCTAGAACGAGGAGAAGCTTGCTTAGTACGCCGTCTCCCCCGCCCACGGGCGCGGTGGCTCGCCGGATGAGGTGAAGCTTGCTTACGAGTACTACTACTACTACTACTACTACTACTACTGTACGCCTTTACGCCCGCTCCCTCGCCCACGCACGCGGTGGCTCGCAGCACGAGGAGAAAATTTTACTACTCCCTCCGTTTACTCCTCGTCCCTACTACGTACTTCGGTTAGTACTCCCTCCATTTACTTATACAAGGCCACTATAAAAAATACATTTTGCATCTATACAAGGCCACAAATAGTAATTGAGACAAAAGTTACTACTCCCTCCTTTCTAGTTTATGACTTAATTTCAAAATCTCTCCAACCAAGGTAGACGGTGAGTGGTCGAATTAATTTCGTAGTTTGCACAAGTAATTAGTACGCTCGTTTTTCTCAAGAAGTTGTGTTTACCGAGGCATTAATTAGAACGAATGCATGAATGACCACTAAATTTCCATGAACTTGTACATGCATTGGTTAGTTTCCTCTTGACACTGCTTGCGTCGGGTGATCTAACGCACCTCGAAATCCAACATGTAATGGTACTACTACTAGTATAGTAGAATTGAGACTTATCAAACGGAAAAATGAATATTTTTTAGATGAGCCCTATAAACCCTAGTGGGTACGTACTCCGTAAAAACAGATTTTTCCAAAACTAAGTCGCTCGCTTTCATGAATTTTGTAGTATACTCCTCCGTCGATGCTCCCTTTCATGAATTCTGTACTTCCTGTTGCCGACATGTGGGACATATAGCAACCGGGTCGACGTGTCAAGCACCAAATAACAATGCAGAACAGCAGGCGGGACGCACCCCACTCATACTGGCCCAGTAGTAGTAATGAACAATGAGACGTCAAATCACAACGCCGCACCTTCCCAGATGGACGAAGCAACCACTATTTCACACTTCGGTTCACCATCATCTCAAACCACGTAGTATTGCTTCTTCCTCAAGAGGGACATGTGCATCGCCTTGGTACATCATGACATGTGGGACCGCATGACAGGCCATGCTCCCCCGCCGATCGCTCGGTAAAATCACCTCATTTTTACTATACTTCCTCCGTATCGGTTTACTACATGGCATGCATGTCATTCTAGGTTGAGAATTTAACTGGCTATATATGTGATGAACAGTACTCTAGCCTTAAAAAATATATACTTTTGTACAGTAGTACTATCAATGGATTGCGCCATGGAGCAAAAATTGAAATTAAAAAAAAGGTGGTACATATAGAGAGCGCTCATCGCCAAATTATACATATATTACTATTAAAAAAGCTAGTATGTGCTTAATTGGGGTGCTAAATTTTATTAAAGAAATACTAGTAGTATGTACATACTAAAGAGTTAAAGTAACGAGAAGAAACATAACATAGTTCTGCTGGGGGTTCAGCACAACACACCCCTCAAATTAAAATAAGCACACCTGAAATTAAACTATGCAACTAATTCGGTAGACACTGCATTAGAAGTTTAGAACCACCATGAGCAACGACAGTGCCACCTTACTCGGAGTCCTTGTCCAAATCCTCGACTTCGTCCTTCTCCCTCTCCCTCTTGGCCGATACTTCTTTGCTTGAACCGCACACTTGGCTGTTGCTCTTCATCCAACCCTTGTAGATATTGAAACAAAGGTAGCCATCTATTGCAGCATAGTGGATGTGGTCTATATCTAGTACATTCCACTGCCATGCATGACGATGAAACGTGTAATGAGGTTTCTCCAGTTTACGGTACGAAGGATGAACCATGGCTCCTGCCAGGGTCAGCATTGAAGGTTGAGAGGAGGACACCAGGCTTACCTTCTGGAGATCGAAGGGCTGGCCTACAACAAGACCTATCCGACGCAGGACATCCCTGTCGTTCTTAAAGCCTACAGTAACGAATTTCACTCTTTTGTCCTTGAGGAAGTTCTTAAAATCCTGGCACTCAACGTCGGCATGGCATATGTGGTAGACCAAGCAAATGTTATGTACGCAAACCTGGATCACGGCGGGCTTCTTCCTCTCTTCGTCCTTTAGATCCTTCTCTCGTCCCAGGACTGTGGTGTACTCAACATCTAGCCCAGCGACCCACTCATCATCTGAGTTTTCGAACATGCGTCTGAAGCGAGAATGGCATCCTTTCACTGTCGCGAAAGAACGGGTGCAGATGACGTTGAACTCATCGTCGGTGATGGTTCTAACCTTGTACTCACCGCCGATCGTGGAGATTTGGGACGCCATGGATTTGGGAGGAGGGTTAGGATTAGTGGAACTGCCGTAATGTGAATGGATGGGACGACTAGGAGTGAACCGCGTAGTATTGAAGGACGTGCGGGGACGAGTAGGAGAAAACTTCTAGCGTGCGAATGGCAGGGTAGTGGCTTTCCATTCTCCCATGATATGGGCTTCCGAGAGCCCTTGGATCTGAGATCGAACGGTTGCATGGCGTGATTCTAGACCTATGGGTGAATATCCTATCCTGGATGGTTATTCTACAAATTTTCAGCAACTTAGCATGCGACCATTTGATCTCAGATCCAAGGGCTGCCAGTAGCCCGTATCATGGTCGCGCCTACCACGACCGTCGCATCGCTCGTGCGGTCGCGCCCTTGGAGATTTAACACGGTGCATTAGGCTATCTGGTGTTGGCATGTCATACATAGTCATCACTTAGTCACTCATACTACAACAAGGTTGGCTAGAAGGTTGGCTATAAGTGTATTTTTTTACTCCTCTCTATCTCTTTCTTCGTACTCCCTCCGTCCCATAATATAAGAATGTTTTTGACACTAGTGTAGTGCCAAAAACGTTCTTATATTATGGGACACAGGGAGTACTAGTATTTATTGCATTTGCCAAGGAGTGACCTCTTCCAATGAAATGGTGTTGCTAAGTTTGCTTCATTTAATTAGCTATAGACTCAAAATTGTCTTTTCACCTAGGTACACGCGCTTAGCACCGTTTCTTCCTTGGGTCACCAAAATAGTTTCTCTCTTCTTGATTAATGTTAGAGAGAAACGAGAGAGAGAGGAGCAAATGATGGAACAGCTGTTTCATTGATTGAACATTGGGGTATTTATACCCTCGTTACAAGGCGGTTACAAAGGAGGTGGTTTCCAAACATGGCCATCGACATTAGCATAGATTAACAATTAATCTAATTAATTAATTCCTAACACTCCCCCTAATCAATGCTTCTCTTTGTGAATATACATCATCCTGATAGTCTTCTCCTAGTATGTATTTGCCTTGAATGTTCATCATCTTCATCTTGAGAAATACTCCTCCAAAAACCCTGTGGGAAAAATATGAGGAGAATTGTATTTGATATGTTGTTAAAACTCCTTTAAACCCTGTGGGAAAATAAGGAGAAAATGATACAACATATTGTCGGGGAAACTGATCCACCAACACCTATGGGGACCGGGCCCCTTTCGGTTCGGAGGGGGGCAGAGGCCGCGCAAAGAGCGGATCGAGGCAGTACACACGAGCAGTTTTACCCAGCTTCGGGCCGCACGGATGCGTAAAACCCTACTGCTGCTTGTTTGTGTGTATTGAATTCTTGCTCAGGAGCGATGGACGCTGCCAGACCGAGCGTGAGAGTGTTCCTGATGTTTCGAATGAGCCGAACCCCTTCTACGTTGCGCTTGGGCCTCCTTTTATACTTTCAAGGGGTCACCGACAGGTGGCAACGTAGACTAGAAGGGTAAAAATGGAAAAGGATGCGGTAGGTGCAGCTACCGCTACTGTGGACACACTGCACCCTACCTAACTCTGAAGGCAGAGGACAAGGTCATTGAATGCCCGTCTGAGTTGCCTAAACAGTGCAAAAAGTGACCGTTAGGAGCGCCACCGTTTGCCACGATGGCCTTCTCTTCATCTCCGCTTGCCACCGCGTACCCCTGGCTGCACAGGCTCCTGCCATGCGCCCCTGAGGAAGCCTCATGGCGACACGCGGGTGGGTGCGCTGGAGCGTGGGTACAGAGTGGCAGCGGGCCCCCGGCGAGTACCTTGTCGGGGTCGTCGTCTTGTCGAGTCCAGAAGCTTGTCGCTCACCGGACCTTGCCGGGACGTGCGGTGCATCGCGGCAAGTTTCTTGAAGTGCCGTGGTTGGCCTTCCCGGCAAGCTCCTCTTGCCGGGGCCTTGTCTCTTCCCGGCAAGATCCTCTTACCGGGGCCTTTTCTCTTCATCTTGAATGCTTTGTTCTTGAATGGCTCCAAAGGAACCCACGGAGGACTCTGGCGGTCGTCCGGCAAGCCTTGCCGCGCGGCGCTGCAACTGCCCGTGCACAAGTTCGGGATACTAGGGTACCCCTACTCTAGTACACCGACAGGAGCCCCCGGGCCTGGGCCACACACGGTGCCGAGCGCTGTTGGGCCAGGCCCAAAACAGGGCACGGGCACGCGCGGAGCCTGGGTTATGCCGAATCTAACTCCGTATCCACCGCGCCCCCCGTAACGGCACACGTCAATCGCGGAGTCGTGGGAGAGATCGTGGGTGGTTGTTTATTTGGAAGGCCGAAATGTCCGCCCCGTCCCTCTTTATAAGAAGGGGAAACAGGGGCATTTCCCCCCCACCTTCGCCCTTCGCTGCTGCAATCTCAGAAATCTCCGCCGCCCTCCTCCGCTTGCAGAGTTGAAAGAGGGCAGCGCTCCGCCCCCGTTGCTGCTGCCACCACCAGCGCCGTCGATCTCCCCCACCGCCTTCGCCATGCCTCCGAAGCCCGGGAAGGGGAAGGCCACGAAGGCCGCGGCCGCGAAAGCTGTGAAGTCGACCGAAGCGCAGCGGCTTGAGGCGCTGCGGAAGGAGCGGGCCACTTTCCCCCCGAGCTCTCCACGAAGGAGCTGAGGGAGTGGTACTATCTCTTCTGGTCGACGGAGACGCGGGCGCATCCGCGCACGAAGGTACTCTCCGTCGTCGCCTCGCTAGCAGCTCCAGTTGGCGGATATCCTTTCTTCGCCGTGTTCTTCTACTGCGGGCTCTGCCCGCCATTCTCTGATTTCTTTTGCGACGTCATGAACACCTATGGACTCCACCTCCTTGACTTCACCCCCAACGCCGTTCTGACCATGGCAGTTTTCGCCCATCTATGCGAGAACTTTGTCGGAGTACACCCCAACGTAGCTCTCTTCCGCCATTTCTTTATGCCTCGTGTCGAGAGAGGGGAACCTCTTGCCGGCGGGATCGCCTGGATCTCGCGGGCCGGCAAGGAGACCTATCTGGAGGGGGAGCTCCGCAGCAAGTGGGACGAGTGGAGAGCAGATTGGTGCTGGGTTGTAGAAGAGAGCCCGCAGCCGTTCACCGCCCTGTCCGTGGACGACGACAAGCTGAAGATCGCCACCACTCAGATCTTGCGTCTCAGGCTTGCCGGGCTGACTGTAGGAGCTGTCGGCGCAGATTTCCTTCGCCGGCGCATCGCCCCTCTGTAGGCAAGGGGCAGACCCGCCTGCAATTTGGAGGCCCGGCAGATATCATGAGGTTGCGCCTAGGCCTCAACTTCAATTTCACCGTCATAGAGTTGGACGGGATACTCAAGGAGATATTCAAGCACGACCCACAGCATCCCGAGTGGTTCAGGTTGCCGGCAGGCGTCGTTCCTCTGTGCAACAACTCCTCGCGCGACCGCATCTGCGCCATGATGCCGTTGTGTGATTCGCACGGGATCGCTCCAACTTGGCAAGAGCCTGCCGGAGACATTGTGCAGCAGTTCTTCGACAGCCTAGTGGAAGTAGCGGTCAATGCTGACGACAAGAAGCTCCTCACCCGCGACACCACCGATCAAGAGATGGAACGCATCGCCACTAGGGCGGAAGAGGCGGCGGCAGCCGCAGCCGCGGGTGAATTTGGGTTCACGGTGGAGGAAGCGGACGCGGCATCGGCGATGAGTCTTGCTGAGCGGGAGTGGCCCGAAGACGAAGAAGAGCTTGCCACGCCCGACGCCGAGTTGAGTGAGCCCGCCGAGGGTGCGAGCGGCCCGCCATCTCCGGGGAGCTTGCCGGGAACAGGGCCCGGAACGCAGCCCCCAGTGCAGCCAAGAAGGCGCCTCCGCAGGATTGGGGACGCAGCAGGGCGGCAAGCTGGTCAGCAGCCGCAGCGCCGCGCGACGCGCTCCGCCGCGGCAAGTACGGTTGCCGCGGGTGCGCCTCCCGCCACAGTGGCAACTGGGGCGGGGTCATCTCGGGCTGGCGCCGCAGTCCCCGCCAAGCGGCCAAGGGATCCCACCCCTCCACCTCGTCGTGCCGGAGGTGGGCCGAACTTCGACCTCTCCGCGCTCAGCTCCGACGAGGAAGAGGAAGAAGAGTAAGATTCCCTTGTTGTTCTTGTAGTTCTTCAACTTGCCATTCCTGTCTTGCATCTGATCTGACCCACCCTGGACTCTCCCTTTTCAGGACTCTGGCCCAGAGGGCGGCGAAGAGGGCCAAGGCTCAGGTGGTGGTCATCGAGGACGAGCCCACTGCGACGACAGGAGGCGCGCCCGAGACCACCTTGCCGGATCCGGCCATCACTTCGTAGAGCAGCCCCCAGCGCAGCCCCCAGCGTAAGCATATGGTTTACTTTTTGCTTCTGGGTGCGTATGGTTGCTCTTTTCCTTTGTTGACATCTAATCACTGGTTTGTTTGTGCAGGAGCAGAACAGCTTCATCAGGAGGGCGTGGTGATCACCTCCGACTTGTCGTCTGCTTCGACTACGCCGCCAAGGGCGGACTCCCTGGCAAGGGAGCGTTCTCCGGTAAGGGAGGAGCCTCCGGCAAGGGAGGAGTCTCCGGCAAGGGACAACGCTAACAATCCGCCGGTGGTGGAGTTTATGACAGTGGATCCCAGCACCGGTAATCCTTCCTGCCCGAAACTTTCTTTGTATTCTTCTGCTGATTTTTCTTCTTGAGTGCTTGTTTGACTTCTCATTCTTCTCCGGTCGTCAGGTCCACCCTCCGCGGATCCGATGGAGACCGAGGCGGGCGGCGGAGAGGACGCGCGCGGCAACACTGATGATGTCGCGGCCGCCGAAGACGGAGCTGGTGTCGATGTGCCTGCCGGTGAAGAGGCCGCCAAGGCTGCCGCCGAGGAAGCTGGCGGGGGATCTGGCGATCGCACTGATGGCCCTGAGGCCGCAGGAGCGTCAGGCGCTGCACCGATCGCCGATCCCTCCGCCGCTGCCGTAGCGTCAGGCTCCGAGGAGCCCCAGCTCGGCGCCTATCTGAAGGATGGCGAGGGCATCTTCATCAAGCTCCCTTGGGCGTCAAGCTCCAAGGCGCCGGTGGAAGGAGAAGTTTTGGATGGGGAGGTGCTCGCCTCCGCCGGGTTGTCGATCGTTGACGCGCCGGGAAGCAGCAGTGAGGAGCCCGAGGAGGAGCGGCTGCTGCGGAGGCTGCTGGCGCTCTATCGCGCCCGTCAAGTCAAGTTGGAGTCCCGGGAAGCGCTCGTCGCGAAAGCGAGCGTGGATATAGAGAAGCGCGCAGAGGAGCTCCGGGGTTTTTGCCAGGAAGCTCTCCGGGCCTTGGCGGAGGAGCGGGAGCAGCTTGCTGAAGAGCAGAAGGCCTTCCTCCTCGAGAAGGCCGAAGCTGAAGAGCAGCAGCGGCTCACCGGCGAGAAGCTGTACGCGCGAGAAGGCGAGCTGGCTCAGCGGAAAGTGAACCTCGACAGCCACGAGGAGGAGCTTGCCGCGCGTGAATGGGCACTTGGCGGGTCGCTCCAAGAGGCAAAGGATGCGGCTGCGGCTGCCGAGACCGCCAAGAAGGAATTGGAAGTAAAGGTGGCGCAGCTGGAGGCTGATCTGAAGGTGGGTGGCGAAGAGCTTGCCGCGCTCAAGCTGGAGCGCGAGAAGGACGCCCTTGCCCACGGTAAGCTGCAGGGCCAACTCTCCGAGAAGGGCAAAGAGCTGCGCGCCGCCAAGAATTCCAATGCTGATCTGGAGCTGAAGCTGGCCACCCTGACAGAGACGTTGGACGGCGCCAAGAAACGGGAGGCGGACTTGAAGAAGGACATCAAGGCCAACGAGGCGCTGCTAGCGAGGGCCGCCGAAACCCAGAATCTTCTCAGAGATACTGTGGCGCTCTGGACGGAGGGCCTCGTGAACATTGCTGCAGTCATCGAAGAGGAGCTGGTGCAATTGGGGGTGGAAGGCTTCGGGTACTCCTCCGACGAGAACCTCCAACCCAGCGCCAAGCTCACTCTATTCTTCAAAGGCGTGGCGGCGGTGCTCAAGCAACTCCAGGAACGGATCCCAAAGCAGTTGGCCGACGAGTCACGCTCGATTTGTGCCGGAGTTCTGGAGAAGGTGCTGGTGAAGGTGGCCTTCCGCAATCCGGGCCTCAACCTCACCAACGTCCTCAAGAGGCTGCCGGCGGACGCTGATCTTGACGCACTTAAGGCCCTCGTCGCACCCATTGTGGACAGGGTGAACGAGGTCAAAAGGGTTGACGGCGGTCGTGTAGATTAGGCCGTCTGTTTTCTTCTTTTCTTGTCGCTGCCAGTCAAGTCATGGAAACACTTTATTAGAGGCGCGACAAGTTATTTTTGTAATATAACTCTATGTTAGGCGAAAAATTGCCGTGTTACTTCCTTTACTCGACTCTTGGCTTTGTATGGTTCTGCCCTATGCTTTCTAGGGAAACTTGCCGGTGCAGGCACCCTTGCCGCGAGCGCCGAGTGCGGAACTTCAGCAGCCTGCTGGCGGGGTCGCTACCGACAAGCAACCTTGTCGCAACTAGTTGCAGCTCACTTAAGTTGTTGAGCGGACTCGAAACAAAGTAAGGGCGCAGCTAGCTACGAGTTGGTTCCTCCGCGCACAGGTTTTCCATACAAAGCACGGTCGTTCAAGGAAAATAACTCAAAAACTTAAAAAACTGATTGCTCAAACTTTAGCAACTTAGCTTTTCTGTCGCCTGCTTCCCGTCAAGGAGAAACTTTCCTGAATGGCCTGGTCCACACCATTATCTTCTCCTTCCTCCCCCGGTAAACCTTGTGGGCGAGGGAACCTTCCTTCTTTTGAGAAAGGAACAGAGAAATAAAGTAATGATATGGAGCCTTGGGCTTGTTATCGCTTACCGGGGTCTGGTGCTGCACAAAGTGTCAGATAACCTATGCGAAAAAGGATTATAGCAAAAAAAATTAAAAAAACTGACAAGATGTGCGGGGCACATGAACTTTACTGGTGCACGGGGTCTGCGCCCGGCTTTGTACAAAGGATTACATGCAACAGCGGCAAGACTTGTACAAAAGGTGGTTGCCGGAAAAGCTTCCGGCAACCGCGCCCTACGGGTAAAACTTACGAAGATGTTCACTGTTCCAGGAGTTGCTCACCGGAATGCCATCTTCGGTCTCAAGGCGGACAACGCCGGGCCTAGTGACTCGTTTCACCCGATAAGGGCCTTCCCACTTTGGCGTCAACTTGTTGGAATTCTTGGCGGACTGAACACGCCGAAGAACAAGGTCGCCTTCCTCGAAGCTCCTGGCTTTAACTTTGCGGCTATGGTAGCGACACAAAGCTTGCTGGTAGCGAGCGACTCGCACAGCAGCCTGAAGACGGTCTTCCTCAAGGAGCAGCGCGTCATCTTGGCGCAACTGCTCTTGCTCGAGCTCATCATAAGCGAGCACTCGAGGTGACCCGTAAACGAGTTCCGTGGGGAGAACTGCCTCTGCTCCGTAGACTAGAGCGAAGGGTGTCTGGCCAGTGGCTCGATTTGGTGTCGTCCTGATCGACCAAAGAACCACCGGCAACTCCTCGATCCAGTTTCTTCCGCACTTGTGCAGCCTGTCGAAAGTTCTGGTCTTGAGGCCTCGCAACACTTCAGCATTTGCCCTCTCCGCTTGACCGTTGCTTCTCGGATGAGCAACAGAAGTGAAGCAGACCTTGGCGCCAAGATCTTGGACGTGCTACATGAAGGTGCGGCTCGTAAATTGCGTGCCGTTGTCGGTGATGATCCTGTTAGGGATCCCGAGACGGCAAACAATCGACCTGAAGAACTTGGCTGCTGACTGTGCTGTCACCTTCCTCACTGGTTCCACTTCCGGCCACTTTGTGAACTTGTCGCTGGCGACGTACAAGAACTCAAAGCCCCCGACAGCTCGGGGAAAGGGGCCGAGGATGTCGAGCCCCCAGACCGAAAATGGCCAGGATAAAGGGATCGTCTGGAGAGCTTGAGCTGGCTAGTGTATCTGTTTGGAATGGAACTGGCACGCTTCACACTTGGTTACTTGTGCAGTTGCATCCTGGAGGGCTGTCGGCCAGAAGAAACCTTGTCGGAATGCTTTACCGGCAAGTGCTCTTGCGCCAATGTGGTGACCACATATGCCTCCATGTATCTCTGCCAACAGCTGTTGTCCATCTTCCCGGCGAATGCACTTCAATTTCACACCGTTGAGTCTTATTCTGTACAGTGTGTTGTCGACAAACTTGTACATACTTGACTGCCGGGCTACTCTTTCCGCTTCTTCTTGCTCTTCGGGAAGCTCTCTTGTCTGAAGGAAACGGACGATCTGCTGTGCCCATGCTGGAGCTTGCGGCTCGACAACAAGGGCTAAAGGCATATCTGTTGCTGTGGGAACATCCGCTTCTACGGCAAGAACCTGCGGTTCGGCTGGAGCGTGATATTCCCCGGCAAGCTTGCCGGAGCCAAACTTGTCGGGAGCGCCTGCTTCAACGGAACAAACCAAGAGGTTCGCCGGAGCAGACAGCTCCTCAGCACTCTTGGCGTCGATCTTGGGGACCTTCTTGGCGGCGGCTTCAGGAAGCTCTGCCGGAAAGTAGTCATCAGAAACCAACTTCCTCTTCTTTCTCTGTCCAGTCGACGGTTTTACGGACGGTTGAGTCAGCTTGAGCACAAAAATCCCTGGTTCCACAGGTAACTTTAGTGCTGCGCACTTTGACAGGCTGTCAGCAATATCGTTCTGAGCTCGTGGAACGTGTTCCATTTGCAGGCCGTCAAAGTGTGCTTCTATCTTCCTTACTTCATCAACATATGCTTCCATCAACGGACTCTGATAGCTTTTGTTTACTTGGCGGACGACCAACTGCGAGTCACCCCTGACAATGAGCTTGTTGATCCCAAGGTCTGCCGCGATTCTCAGTCCGGCAAGCAAACCTTCATATTCTGCGGTATTGTTCGTTGCTTGCTCCTTGGGAAAATGCATCTGAACTACGTACTTGAGGTGCTCTCCGGTGGGTGCGATAAGCAGCACGCCTGCGCCGGCGCCTTGCAGCAAGAAGGCACCATCAAAGTACATCAGCCACTCTTTGCTTGCCTCTTTGACGGGGATGCTTGTTTCTGGAGTTTCTTCGTCTGGTGTCGGCGTCCATTCCGCTATGAATTCTGCCAATGCTCTGCTCTGTATAGTGGAAGTACTCTCAAACTTGAGGCCAAAGCTTGACAGTTCCAGTGCCCACTCGACAATCCTGCCGGTTGCTTCTGGATTTTGCAGTATCCTCTTCAACGGAAAGCGAGTGACAACTGTTATCTCATGTGCCTGGAAGTAATGGCGCAGCTTTCTCGAGGCCATGAGAAGGCCGAAAAGCAATTTCTGTACGCCAGAATACCTTGATCTAGCCCCCTGTAGAAGGGAACTGACAAAGTAAACTGGGCGCAGCACCATTTTCCTCTGCACCTCCTTGCATGCCTGCGCAGACTCAACTTTGTCGGGGCCAGGGCTTGTCGGAGAAGCCCCCTGCTTGTCGCTGGATTCACTTGCCGCGGTTGCTGGCTCATCGTCCGCCTCCCTCTCCGCTACTAACGCAGCACTAACCACTTGATTGGTTGCTGCCATATATAGCAGCAACTTCTCTTGTGGCTTAGGTGCGACAAGTATTGGAGTGGAGGACAGGTACCTCTTCAAGTCCTGTAGCGCGGCCTCCGCTTCTGGAGTCCATTTCATCGGACCTGCCTTTTTCAATATTTTGAAAAACGGCAAGGCGCGCTCTGCGGACTTAGAGATAAATCTGCTGAGAGCAGCCACGCAACCGGCAAGCTTTCGTACATCCTTGACACGCTTTGGTGCTTCAATCTGCTCGATGGCTTTGATCTTGTCGGGATTGGCTTCAATCCCCCGCTGTGACACAAAGAAGCCGAGAAGCTTGCCGGAAGGGACTCCGAACACGCACTTCTCGGGATTGAGCTTGAGGTTGATCCTGCGCATATTCGCAAAAGTTTCATCTAGATCTTGAATCAGAGTAGCCTTGTTTTTGCTCTTGACCACTATATCATCCATGTAGGCTTCCACATTTCTGTGCATTTGCGGCTCAAAAGCACGGTGGACTACCCTTGCGAATGTTGATCCAACATTCTTCAAACCGAAAGGCATCCGTATGAAGCAGTACGTGCCACATGGGGTGATAAATGCGGTTTTCTCTTCATCCTCTTCTGCCATGAAGATCTGATGGTATCCTGAGTATGCATCAAGAAATGAAAGCAAATCACATCCGGCTGTGGAGTCAACAATCTGGTCAATACGCGGCAAGGGAAATGGGTCTTTGGGACAAGCTTTATTAACATCAGTGAAGTCAATACAAAGTCTCCATTTTCCGTTAGCCTTGCGCACAACAACAGGATTGGCCAACCACGTGGGATGGAGCACTCCTCTGACAAGGCCTGCTACTTCCAACTTCTTGATTTCTTCTGCGATGAATTCTTGGCGCTCCACTGCCGGCTTCCTGACTCTCTGCTTGACGGGCCGCGCATGAGGACAGACGGCAAGGTGGTGCTCGATTACTTTCCTAGGAACACCGGGGATATCAGACGGTTGCCATGCAAACACGTCGACATTCGCCCGCAGGAAAGCAACGAGCGTGCTTTCCTATTTGGGGTCAAGAGTGGCGCTGATGGTGAAGGTACCACCAGTGCCATCCTCCTTGGCGGACACCTTCTTAGTCTCAGGTGGAGCTGCCATTGCCTTCTTACACTTGCCAGTGGAGCTCGATGGTGCGTCCTCGACGGTAGCGCAGCACTCCGAAGAGGTGCGCTTGCCGGAGTAGGCATCAGAGCTCTTGCCGGACTTGGTCTTCTTCTTCCCTCCGGGAGCTTCAGCGGCAAGTGTCTTGCACTCTGCTGCGGCTGCCGCTTCCTGGTAGATCTTGTCGGCATAGATAAGAGCATCCTTCTTGTCGCCAGGGACAGAGATGACACTTATTGGGCCTGGCATTTTTAGTATGTTGTACGCATAGTGAGATGCTGCCATCAACTTGGCGAGTGCCGGACGGCCAAGGATTCCATTGTAAGGTAATGGAAAGTCGGCAACGTCAAACGTGACCCTCTCAGTCCTGAAGTTCAGCTCGCTGCCAAATGTGACCGGCAGCGTGATCTTTCCCTTCGGCTTGCTTCTTCCCGGGCTGATTCCTTGGAATGTGCCGGTCTCCTCGAGCTCGCTGTCAGGGATCTGAAGTTTCTGGAGGACCGCGGAGGATATCAGGTTCAAGCCAGCCCCGCCGTCAACTAGCATCTTCATGACCTTGAGATTGCGGATAGTTGGAGAAACCAACATCGGCAAACACCCGACCGCAGTTACGCGATCAGGGTGGTCCTCAATGTCGAAGATGATAGGTGCGCTGGACCATTTCAGGGGCTTGCGTGACTCTATGGATGGCTCTGCTGCATTCACTTCCCACGTCCACTGCTTGAGTTGGCGGTGCGAAGTATGTAGAGAGGCGCCACCGTCAATGCACAGGACCTATGTGGCTTTCTGAAATTCCTGCTCGTCGGCCTCGTCATCATCCATGTCTTCGTCGTCGTCGTCATCTTCATCCTTGTCGCGGCCGCGGGGAGGTCTGTCTCCTTGCCGCTTCTTGGCCTTGCCGCAGCGTCCTCCTCGGCCGGGACATTTCTTGCCGGATCCACCAGTTCCTTCCTGGGCCTTCTCCTTGTCGCGCCGCTCGTACTCAGCTTTCTGTTGCTCAACAAGCTGTTCGACTTTCTTGCAGTTCTGGAGATCGTGACCCTTGGTGCGGTGAATCTTACAATACTGCTTGCCGGAGCTGTCCTGCTTGTCGGCGGCCGCCACAGGCTGGGCCTCCTTGTCGGAGCCACCAGCTTTAGCTTCCTTGGCGCCACCTCCGTTGCCGGTCTGCTCGACAGCTAGCACTTCCTTGCCCTTTTTCCTTCTGTTGTTCCGCCGCCGGCCTTTCCTTGTCGGGGCGGCATCCTCACTGTCGGATCCTCCTGCTCCTATACTCTCTCCGGGGAGCCTCCTCCCCTCTTCAGCGCGTGCACACTTGTCAGCCAGGGCATAAAGCTTGCTGACGTCTCTGATCTTACACATCGCCATATCCTCCCTCATCCTTCGGTTTCGCACGTTCTGATGGAACGCGCTGATGATCGCGGCGGGGTGGACGTCTGGGATGTTGTGCTGTACACGGCTGAATCTCTGAATGTACTTGCGCAGTGGTTCTCCTTCCTTCTGGGCGAGCAGATGAAGATCGCTCTCTTGGCCATGTGGCTTGTGGCCGCCTGTAAAGGCGCCGACAAACTGATGGCATAAATCTGCCCAAGAGGAGATGGAATTGTCCGGCAAGTGCATGAGCCAGGACCTGACGTTGGGCTTGAGTACCAGCGGGAAGTAGTTGGCAAGGATCTTGTCGTCCCGTCCCCCGGCAGCCTGCACCGCGATGGTGTAGATGCTGAGAAACTCCGACGGATGCGTCTTGCCGTCGTACTTCTCTGGTACGTCTGGTTTGAAATTCTTTGTGCTGGGCCACTGGACTTGCCGCAGCTCACGGGTGAACGCAGGACAACCTACCGCGTACGGCAGATCACCTGGTTCCCCTGGCGCATGCATGTCAACAGAGGGCCCAGCACGCTTGTCGGATTGACGTCGCGCTTCTCTTCGGCGCTCGATGCGGGTTCGAGCGTCTTCTTGTTGTCGTTCATGGAGAACTTGGCGCTGGTCGCGACGAGCTCGTGGGTTTGACGATACGGTGGAGCCGCTGTCGGGGTGGACCCGGCAAGTCGGTGATTTTGGCCTTCATAGGGGAGAGTGCATGGAAGTCGCACCTCCCCCGGTCTTGTTGCCATCGGCTCGCGTCCGGCTGTCCTGCCGCGGCAGCGAGGTGCTTGGTTGCCGCGCAGTGTCGCCGTTGGCGAAGCCGATGAGGCTCTGGATAGTGGCCCTCCATTCGTCGGTCTTGTCCGCCGTTGGAGGATAGTCTAGGAGCAGTTGAGCTCGTGCCAAGGCTTCTGCTGGAGTGGTGGGCGACGGAGGTGAACGGTGCGAGGAGTGGGGCGTGCTCGGACTCCTAACCACGTTAGAAGGAGCAGTGCCCCGTCCAGGCGACCGTACTTCGCTCGAGCCAGCATGTTGACGTGCATGTTGGTCTTGAGCGCCACGAGAACCACCAGCTTGATCTTGGCCCAGCGGACGTATGGCGCTGCGAATGCCATGACGCTGCTGGTGCCGCACCTCCTGAGAGGGGCGCGGTGCGCGCATGGACGCCGAGGTCTGTGCCACCTTGTCCTTGGACTTGGCCGCACTGAGGGCTCCCTCGTCGACGCCCATTCTTCCGCCGGCGTCCACTCCACCACCCGTTTGCTCCGGAGGCGGTGAAAGCGACGCAGACGGAACAGCTGCCTCCGAATCCTTCTTCTTCGGTGGCATGTCGATGAAGACGATGAAGATTTAGCTCGCGTGCACGCCGAATCGGGTTCGCACAATCTCGACGCCCCCTACCTGGCGCGCCAAGGATGTCGGGGAAACTGATCCACCAACACCTATGGGGACCGGGCCCCTTTCGGTTCGGAGGAGGGCGGAGTCCGCGCAAAGAGCGGATCGAGGCAGTACACGCGAGCAGTTTTACCCAGCTTCGGGCCGCACGGATGCGTAAAACCCTACTACTGCTTGTTTGTGTGTATTGAATTCTTGCTCAGGAGCGATGGACGCCGCCAGACCGAGCGTGAGAGTGTTCCTGATGTTTCGAATGAGCCGAACCCCTTCTATGTTGCGCTTGGGCCTCCTTTTATACTTTCAAGGGGTCACCGACAGGTGGCAACGTAGACTAGAAGGGTAAAAATGGAAAAGGATGCGGTAGGTGCAGCTACCGCTACTGTGGACACAGTGCCTAACTCTGACGGCAGGGGACAAGGTCATTGAATGCCCGTCTGAGTTGCCTAAACAGTGCAAAAAGTGACCGTTAGGAGCGCCACCGTTTGCCACGATGGCCTTCTCTTCATCTCCGCTTGCCACCGCGTACCCCTGGCTGCACAGGCTCCCGCCACGCGCCCCTGAGGAAGCCTCATGGCGACATGCGGGTGGGTGCGCTGGAGCGTGGGTACAGAGTGGCAGCGGGCCCCCGGCGAGTACCTTGTCGGGCTCGTCGTCTTGTCGAATCCAGAAGCTTGTCGCTCACCGGACCTTGCCGGGACGTGCGGTGCATCGCGGCAAGTTTCTTGAAGTGCCGTGGTTGGCCTTCCCAGCAAGCTCCTCTTGCCGGGGCCTTGTCTCTTCCCGGCAAGATCCTCTTGCCGGGGCCTTGTCTCTTCATCTTGAATGCTTTGTTCTTGAATGGCTCCAAAGGAACCCACAGAGGACTCTGGCGGTCGTCCGGCAAGCCTTGCCGCGCGGCGCTGCAACTGCCCGTGCACAAGTTTGGGATACTAGGGTACCCCTACTCTAGTACACCGACACATATAATGATTATTGTCTCATGAGAACTCAATTGAGAAAAACCTTTATTGAAGGAGAAAACTCATCTTTGAGGTTAGAGAACAATAAATATGTCTTGAGTACTTCCTTTAAAAAACCCAATAGGGAAAATAGAAAGTATGACATATGATCTTTAAGAAGATATTGCCTCATTAAAAACCATTATGAGAAACTTTGAGAGAAAACTCATAAGGAAAAGAGTGTGATCTGATATGTCATTGAAAACTCCTTTAAAACTCAGTGGGAAAAATATAAGGAGAAAATATATGACATATACGGGCACTTGTGTTTATATTGTCTCGTTAAAAAAACTTTACGAGAAACCATTAGGGAAAACTCATGAAGGAAAAAAGAGTACAATATATGCAATCTTAGGATTGTTAATAGGTTATAGATTTGGGAAATTACTCCCGCTGAACTCTGCAAACCTGGAGAATGTGTAATACAAATTCCATTGATATGATCATGACATTATGAATAATCTGTAGGATTTTCAAGGTATGTTGTTTGCATGTTGTTTTCTCACTTTCTATATTTCGCGAGGATAAGTAATTTTCGAGCAATGTACTTTATGATATTGCTCTTCATATAACCTATAGTCTTTGAGTAACACAAGTGGTAGCGTCTTCATAAATCAAGTTATGTGATTCTGATGAATCTTAACCACATGATTTTGAGTGTGGTTAATCATTCTACTAAGCCATGCATATTTTGCACTATTTTTAGATAAAGCAATTATGTCAGAATGATAACTAGAAATATCCATTAAAGCCCATTTAAATGACTTCCATATGAAGACTATTCTAGCAAATTCTGTCATTGATATAGCATTATTGGGATCAAAGAAAGAGCCAATATCATTATATCATATCATGGTTATATCTTGTACTTTCTGATGGAAATATCCTAGATTTATTATGAGCTTGAGATATAAGCTAATATTTCTTATATCGTCCATATATACCTTTTGTTTGGGGTTGCACTCTCAACAATGATAGCAAATATAGTGTCAGGCCTAATGTAGTTTGCAATTATATGAGTGCTTTAACATTAGTGGGATATAGAACTTCAGGTCCTGGTATCAGTTCAATATCACCCCTAGGTATGAATGGATTTGTACCTTATCAGGGGTAGTATGACCATAAATGTCTTTGTTGGTATGATATATCCACATTGAACTTCTCGTATATGTTTTGGATATATGTAGACTGATACGTATTCTTGAGAGAATGCTTAAGTTATAAACTTAAGCTAAATTTGGTTGAATCCAAATTTCCCGTCTTGAGATGATTTTGTGTATGTTTAGGTCTTTTATAGACATTGATGATGAGGTCATCAATATACATTGAGGTCATGAACGGAAATCAAATTGATTCCTTTATTAAACATGTAAATAATCATCATTATTTGAGTAATCCTTTTGAAAAAGGAACTCATTTAGTCGGTAGTACCATATGATTTTCGACTAATTCAAGTCATAGAGTGACTTATGAAGTTTTACACAAAACTTGTTGCGATTTGCTTTTGGATTCGGAAGTATAAGCCCTTCAAAGACTTCAATAAAGATTTCCGAAATGAGTGACTCATATGAGTATGTAGCCACTTCATCCATCAACTGCATGGATAATATTATTATTTTTATTGCCAATGATATTTAGTATCGAAACATAATTCCACTCATAGCAAGCAGGTATGTTACATCGTTATGGATGTCGAGTCTCTGCGTGAACCCTTTTGCTACAAGCCTCGCTTTCTCACCACCTCATTGACTTTGCCTATGAATGAGAAGTTTATAGTATTCCATAGGGATGATACTTATGAGGAGTAGGTATTACTGTAGTAAATACTACTCGTTTGCAGAGCGAGTGCTATTCTTCGTTACTTGCTTCCTTTTATGTGAACCAATATGAGTGCAAGAGGCACTCTACCATGGATTTTGGTTCTGGGCCCAAAAGGTTTTAGCAAATTGAGAAGAAATATATGTCGACAAATGTAGTCTTTAGTTTATATGATCCCGGTGGAATCATTGAAGTTTGTGGACAAAATATTTATTCCTTTTTAACCCCTTGTGATTTCCTACAACAAATGGAGTCAAGGTGTTTCGATGTCCCGGCACCAAAAAATGTGTGCACATTCATGCCGGGCTTTGGATGATGAGCATCCAGTGAGGTGTCTTTCAACTTGATGTTGAATTACATTTACCGGTTGAGGATTTGATTTCCTCTGTTTCCGCGGAAGCATATGAGAAGTTATATCTCGTGTTGTCAGATTTTCTCCCCTCTTGCTCTCATTTGGGGAGAAGAGTGGTTTGTTAGGTACCTCCACTCTTTCTGACACATTACTGCAGGAATATAAAATTTATATGGCAGATTTGCAATGTTTTGCAAATATATGATTCTCTAAACTTCTAGTTCAGATTATTTGAGTACGTGGGTATAAGGATTGAATGTCAATAACATTTTAATTTTATTTCTCGGCATTCTTTGTGGTACTTATCCCCCCTAATGCCGGAAAAATATCCTTATTGCTGATGCAATCAGCATACGGGCTATGAATAATTTTGATTGACGGATAAATTGTTATTCCTCACATAGATCCCTAATTTTCTGTGAGTGCCCATTGATGTACGCCGGAGTGGTGATATCGATATGTAACCGAATGATCGTAGATGAGAAATACTTTGTTGATTTCCACGTAGTTACTACAAGGGGAAAGTAGTATGATATGCAGTTGATATGATTTAGATCATACTTACGGTGTGTAAGGCCGTATGTGTCTAGCAAGAGGCTAGTAAATTACAATTCTTTAAGGTTGTTCATGTAATTAATTTCACTATCTTTGATAAGATATTTAACTAAACCATTATGGGTATGTACATAAGGTACTATTGCTCGTGAAATGAGTTCAACAACATTGTCCATTCGAACGGGTCTATACTGTGTTTAGGATAATTTGCTCTCACTTTGATAAGTTGAGCGATTAATTTAGTAATATCATTCATGGTTGTGTGTGACAAGAGACACACTTGAAACCATTTTATAAATGTTTATATGAGTACCATGATTAAGTGATCCACATATATCTTCTAAACGTGATCAAGGAAGAATGAGTGGCTCATTTAGAATCTTGAGGTGAGAGTGCCTTAAAACTATTTTCCCCTATGGCACATACGGTGCACATAAAATCTGATGATTTGGGATATTTTGCAACTTGTTAAGTTGTGACCAACAAAATTGTCAATAATTTTCTAATCATCCCCAAACCAGGATGACTAATGTCATGCAACCAAATATTGAATTTATTAAGATTTAGAAAATTATTGTACGCAACAATATTGAGTATGAGTTGAAACATACATTCAAATTTATCGAATATTGTATCCAAGGGATATGATATTGGACATTTTACTACATGTAGTGGTACTAGTATGGGCTAATAATATATTGGGATAATTAGGAGATTACCTGAGGTCTCCGATATTTTTGAGTGCAAATGTTTTCATCCTCCATTTTTTGCACTAGATTTTGTTCCTCCTTCTGATGAAGATTCTGAGAGCAATCCTTTACTAGAATTTGGTTGTTATTTGCAAATTTGCAAATTTATCCCATTCAACTTATTGGCCTTTTAATAAATTTGTGGTGTGGTTTGACCATATGTTTGAGGATTTGGTAATCATAGGTATGATGTTTGTATAACCACACATTTGACAAACTGGAGATTTGTCTTTGTGATCATTTGAAAATGATTTATTCCCTATTAAGAGGTAATTCTGTCTTCGGTTGTCTTTTAGCCTCCACTTTACTTTTGAATTTCACATGGTTCTATATTGCGACTATGAAGTTGCACAAAATACTAAGTACTAGTCAGAATTTCAAATAATGGAACAGAACCCGTTGGGTGAATCTGATGATTTTAAGAAATTCCTTGTTTCTTCATCATGGAAAATGGTAATACCATCATATGAGCATGTGAATGGTATTAAGGGCTTTTTCAACCAGATTTACATGCGAAAATATTTGATCGTAGGATCTCAACATGAAGTTGATTAAATGACAGAATTGTAAGCTGTGATAGACTTGAGGTCTTGAAAAATGAATGGGTGATCATTCGCAATGTGCTCAGGGCAGCATGTTTCTCTTAAGTAAAACATTCGAGATGATTAAATATTCATGCATTGTGTACTTAGTTTGAGAACTAAGTGAAGTTGGTGACTTATAAATTCCATATATGCATATTTAGCTATCAATAGAATAGCCATGTGTTACATGAAATGATCATGCACTATTTAATTTACTTCTGGAGTAAAAGATCTATATGGATGAAATGATCTTGTTGAGAACAATCCGCCAAGGTGATGCTTGGTGAACATGGGGTGTAAACCTTCAAGTGCATGCGACGAAATCGTTACTAATGTTTTGGGCTTCTTTCTTGAGGAAAAAAGGTGTCACTTTAGAGTCACGACCAAAACATGGACTTTGTAATTTTAACATTGGTTAGGTAGTATGTAAATAACAACCACAATGTGATGTGGATCTTGCAACCGTGTTTGAGACACTCGATCGTTGCAATAAATTATTGTATCCATCTTGATGGATGGACGACACTATAATTAGAAATAGTGACATAGGCTCAACTGCCATGTATTTAATAAGCAATATAATAGAAGATATTACCGTGGTATGCATATATTTGCGTAGTTCTCTACGACTTATCCAAGCAAAATGAGGCTTGAATAATTGATATTCATAGATAATATCATTCAACATGTAATGATCATGCATGAATTTGCTATGATAGTAAATCATTTTAGTGAACAACAACAATTGCTTCAGCGGAGCAATTTTTTTTTGTAGAAAGCTAGTGCTTTTATAACCATATGAGTAGACCTCAATTTATATAGGATAACACTTTGAAGATAATCACCAATATGGTGTAGATTCCATAGTAATAGAAAACATAGTCTGACTTTTGTTAGTAGATGTTCATATCTCTATTACCTTATGTTATGCTATAATTAAGAAAATCACTTTGAAGGTAATCATCTGACAGAGTGACATGATGTAGACCTTGCAGTAATAGTGGATAGTCTGCAAAATTTTGCAGTAGATGCCAATATTACCTTATGATATCTTGAGGTAGTCACATCTATTATTAATATTTGGAAGAGCACTTTGAAGGTAGTCATCTTGTTAAAGTGACAACATGTAAACCTTACAGTAGTGATGGATAATCTGCAAATTGTGCAGTAGATGCCACCAGTACCTTGTGATTCACAAATAAATGCGGGTGGTCATATTGAGTATGCCACTTCATAATCCATGTTTAAATTACATTAAGATTTGCAAGAGAGAAAAAAATCAATTGCAAAAATATAGTTGTTGTATTAAAATGGCAGAGTATAGAGAATGTTGATGGAAATATATAGAGTATGCAATAAATTTCAGTGGAACCGTGTCTAAAATGTAAGCAAAACATTCATTTTGGCATAGTACTTCTGCGGAAATACATGCAAATGAAAATACACAGTCTACTGCAATATGTGAAGGCGTTGGGCTTCCCTGCATACTTAGCCAAGTCTGAGGGCTTGAGTGCATGATTAGGAAGTACTTTGCATATTGTGAAAAACATGAGTACTAAATCACAAACAACTGAAAGGATAAGGTTCTCAATTGCTTCCTTCCTGTGCGTGCGTGGAGAGGAATGGATTGATTCTTTCCGTCACTTCCATTATGCACTGATACGGCCGCCGTTCGGGAGGATGATTCCGACACCGTTGTGGAGCATGTCCAAGTCGTGGGAAAAATGTTAACCGCCGCAGCCGGCGGCCGCCCCGCTGCCGCACTGCATCGAGAGAAGCGGCGTCGGAGCCAAAGGCCGCTGCGCCCGGGGAAGAAGCGACGGGGCCAATGGCCACCGCACGCTCCGTGATAGGGGCCGCCATCCCTGGGTTGGATACGCCTCCGCCTAGGGGCTGAAGGCCGTGTCCGAGGGAGGTCTGCGCGCCGCGCCATGGTCGTGCTCCGCCTGAGGGAGGAGCGCCGCCTCGGATGCTGCATCGGAGAGGTGGAGGACGCCGTCGTCGCCAAACGCCGAGGTACTCTGATTGGGGCTTCTTCCATTCTTTTTCTCTGGATTTTTTGTTGGAGTTTGTTCCTCATCTTCTAGTCTTGTTCTAGATGCTAATTCTTCTTTTCTTCTTGATTGAGAATTTATCCCTCCTTCTGTTTGAGTAGTGATCAATACATCTCACCACAAGCATATGCCGGATGAAGCGATTTACAAAACAGAACTAGTTATTAGTTCTTTGATTGATTGCAAGAAGATAAAACAAAGTGAAGAATATCCTGATCCAGTTTCTCTTTTACAGACGCATGTCCATCGATTCCTGCCGTGGACGGGAATATGGCTAATCAATTCGGCGGCGACAGGCATTCTTCTCTTCTCCAGTGGCCATTTCTCAGCGGAGAGCAAAAGTGCGTGATAACGTGTTAGAGAGAAACGAGAGAGAGAGGAGCAAATGATGGAACAGTTGTTTCATTGATTGAACATTGGGGTATTTATACCCTCGTTACAAGGCGGTTACAAAGGAGGCGGTTGCCAAACATGGCCACCGACATTAGCATAGATGAACAATTAATCTAATTAATTAATTCCTAACAATTAACTTGCCACATCAGATTTTATGCCTATGTGGCAAGCTTAAGCACCTGTAGGAGCAAGTAAAAGTAAGTATAATAGTGCGCTTTACATGGTTTTTGCATATGTGGAGGAAAGAGAGGCAAGGAAAAAGTGGAGAAGTGGGCTCTCATGCAAGAGCCAGCCTCTACTACATGGTGGAGCATTGGGAGAGGCACCTGTATGGAGGAGGTTAGGAATCGGGAGACTCACGCCGGTCGTAGCGCCGCAGTTAAAATGATAATGGCAAGTCAAATCACGGGCCCCACCTGTCCAGCAGTAATTCGCTGTCAAATCACACAGCCCTACGTTTGCAGCAGCCTACTCCCTCGTCTTCTCGCGTCTCTGTCGAACCAACTAGGCGGAACTGCCCCGCCTACCACGCAGGAAAAGCCCCGCCCTCGACTTTGAAATACAACTACATCCGCTTAAGAATCCAATGATATACTTTTTGTGACATAGTAACTCATATTTTAGTTAGTCAAATGGATGACCTAGAACTACGTGCAGGCCCTATAAACCGAGACGCCTAAAAAAACCAAGACGGAGAGGGTACTTCAACACGTATCTTTTTAGATCAATATAGTCGAGATTCACCAAGGAGCAAAACCAAGAGGTAGGTTGCTCCTGTCGTGTTGGCGTAGCAACTCAAGTAGGGTCAGTCCACGCACGAAATGGCGACACACTTAACAAGACCCCTTTGGCTGACATGTGGCTCATCCACTGTCTTCTTCCACATGCGATGCACCAAATTACAGTTCAGAGCAGCGGTTGGAATTGGAGGCACCCCGGTCGTAGCGCCGCAGTAGTAGAAAATGAGCGATGAGGGGTCAAATCACAAAGCCCCATCTTTCCCGCATTAAGCTGGACGGACGAAGCAACCATCATTTCACTCTAGGGCGCAAGAGCATAAAGAAAAGAGAAAACAATGATGCATGCGACAGCTACCTAGGGCACCCTAGGGTAGGGGTCTCCACTACAGATCTTTTTTCTGAAAGCGCCTCCACTACAAATCGGCTTCTCCCTCGTCCTCTTGAAGAAAACCGATGATGAGTGCGGCGGTAGGGTTTGTAGGAGTACTACGGCATGCGGGGCCACGTCATAGTAAACGGGTTCGAGTCGACGCCTTAAATATGTGTGGGCCGCTTGGTTTTACGGGAACGAGGCAGCATTTTGGGTTCGGGGACCAGTGGAGATATAGTACGTACAAACAATTGTGGATGTAGGTTCGACCGAAAGGCAATGATGCATGGGCCCTGCATTTTGATATACCCGGGGCCGCGTGAAATTTGCTACTCTACTCAAAACTAGCAAGGTACACATGTATTGAACGCATGAGATTTCGAAATCAAATTATGAATAAATGCACACTATAGCATGTAAAGCTTTGAGTCATATATGCTTGATGTAGATGTTCGTTTAGTTCTTATAGTTCATCTCATTCAAAATCAATTAGTTTTATAAAAATGTTAAGATTCATGGGGTTGTGCATTGTAAATCATAAAGTAAAAAACAAATAATGGCAATTCATTTAGAAAAAAATAATCAATTATGATACATAAGATTCTAGAACAAAGGAGAAGTGCTTGTGTTTTGAGGTTTGTGCATTATGCTTAAGTTCAACCATGGAGTCTTCTAAATTGTACATGTGGCAGATCTAGTGGAATGTCGATGATATCCAACGGCCAATAGTGTTCGAATTTGCCTATCTCTGCACTTTCGGGTTAGCTTCATCCAGCGACCATCTTTCAAAGTTATTGGCACACTATACAGTTCTTGTGCCATAGTTGCATGTTTTGGAAAAAAGCTACTAGTGGGTTGTACTATCTATTTAGGAATAGAAGATGTATACATGGAAGTTGTAGGGAAAGAGATGACATGGAGCATCTCAATTCCTATGAGTAGGGATTGGAAAAGAGATGTCATTTGGTTCACATCATAGAAACTTTTCTATTGAATCTAGAGATGACATGTATCTCAATTCCTATGAGGAGGGATTAGAAAAGAGATGTAATTTGGTTCATATCATAGGAACTTTTCTATTGAATATACGCTAATGTTTATTTTCCTTTGAAATTAAGGGAGTATAGGAATCCATTCATATGAACCAAGTGGCTCTAAAGCTATAGAAATGATATCATGTTTATTTCCTTTGAAATGTGGAGTATATGAATCTATTCCTATGAACCAATTGGCTCTAAAGGAAAAAATCCTATAAAAATCATATCATATAGAGTTCCTATGATATTCCTCGACACTAAAGGATGCTTGAAATTGATGCGGGTGATACGATGGTCTTTCTTTGTAGACTCCTCACCCATCTTTATAGTTACCTCTTGAAGATGAATGAAATGATATCTACATGGTATTCTACATGTGCAATTTGGTACACGAAAACTCGGTAAAAGTTTGCGAGGTTCGAATTTTCAATAAAGCTATATGCACTACATTTCGGAACGGAGGGAGCATACGGCAGTTGCTAACACTCACATGGAAGATTTGTGTGTAGGAGGAGTGCTTGTTCTGTTAAATGACATGGCAAAACTAACATTGTCGGATGCCGATCTAACGGTTCTTACGGCATTCATCAAGAAAAGGCTTGTGGTGAACGTTTGTCAGATAATGATTTACGGACACATGCATTGCATTGATACGTGCCCCCCTCTCTCTCACGCACACGCACCCTCACGAGTCAGACTGTCCCGAGTCCTCTCGCAGACTCGCACGTCGCACCCACCATCTATCTGCAGGTAGGCATCACGCACATATGTGCTCTTCACACCCTACCCTAAGAATTTCTAAAAAACAAAAAACGGCGCGCACATTTTATTTTAGCTCACACGTCACACACTTATACTATTACTCTTGCGACAAACGTTCTTTGGGCATAGTATATTGTACTCTCAGGAAGAGAAGCGGTGGACGCACGCACTAGTTCTCTCACACCCACTCGCGGGTACATGTAGGAGCTCATTTTTTTGAAGCTGGTACAACAAAATCACTCCATTATGTATAAAAGCAGGAGCCTTAGCGCTTGCTTTACTAGGGTTCCTCTCGTTCACTCTCTCATGCTCTCCAGATCTAAGCAACACATAGGTGGACACACTCTCTCTCAGCTCACGGCTGGTCACAAATCTGGCCGGACAACCTCGACCGGGGTAGGGGTGTAGGTGCATCGTTCACGCTGTCGTTGGCGGCGAGGGAGGAGACCAACGGCTGCCCGCGCGTCCCGATCGGCGGCTGTGCCGTTCTCTCCGAGAGAGTGCCGACTCGGGAGGGCCTCCGACCCCTTCTTCCTCCCTGCGGTATTGTGGCCAAGATGCGGCCTCCCGACACCGTCTTTGCCACATGCCGACGACCCTCAGGTATATATTCCTTCGAAACATGCCTTGCTCTACTGCCTCAGCTCCCTTCGTGTGGATCCTTTTCTACTTCCATCTTCTATTCCAAAGCCACCTAGACTTCTACTATTATTAGAAGTAAAGCTAGTTCATACAGTCGACTCAAAGCGTTGGTTCAAACAGGGAAGAAAGTGGGAAAGTTGTAGCATGAATCTAGGACTTGGTTCTAAGAGGAAACAGGGGAAAGTAGTAATATTTGTCACTGTTTAAATAACCGTATTTCGTATTTGCACAAACAGGGATGTCTGTCTCCATATCGTTTCGGGATGTCTGTCTCCATATCGTTTCTATCCGTGCAATCAAAAGCACACACCTCAATTTTAGTACAACTGCGCAAAATGAGATAGCTATCCCTCATTGCCGTCGTCTAACCTCCCGTCTTCAAGGTATCCCTACATTGGCAGTAACTAAGGTAGAATGACCAATGCAATCTAAAAGAAGCTAATTCGTACATTTTACTTCCTGATTGCAGTGCAGGGACAAGCGAAAACAACTGCATCCTAGCTCGGAATGCACTTTCTACCAGTTCAACCATGGTCCGAGGACTAGCTCGCACGGCTGCACGGCGGTTTTTTGGACAGGTGCGCAGACAAGAGGCATTGTGGTCTGCTTATTTCTGCAAATAGCGGTGCTTAAATTTAGTGGAATGCACAAGCATTTCAGGTGGTCAGTACACTGCATGGTTCAGTTCAGCATTCCAGCTGAGACCACAATTATAATTGGTTATTCTGGAATGAGAGAACCTAACCCTGGATGATGGCAACAAGAAAAAAACCAGAGTGAACTCCAGGAAATTTAAACCTGCCGGGAGGCCCTTTGCTCAGAGAAGCCTTGCTTGTTTCTTCCTGATTTCTAAACCTTCTCACAATTTTGTATTTTGCTGTGAACTAGTATATGTTTGTTGTGTTCTATGAATCATTGAGATGTATAAAATTGCTTAACTTATGCTTTTCAAGTTTTTTATGAAGATGAGTTTAATGTGAGTGTTCCACATGAGCGCTGGACTAGCGTGTGAATGTTTGGAATTTATTACATTGTGGCCTCAATTAACTGCATGAACCACTGTAACAAGATACATAGTTGCTTATATGTCAGACAGCAGATTGTTGATTGTTAGCTGGTCGATAGCCTAGTGTTGAAGCGAGCTGAGCCAATGTGCCGTGTTTTGCACAACTGCTTACAAGTGGGGTAGCACCAACCATGTTTACAAGTACTTATGTATACGTTGGCACACGGTTCTCGAATGAGTGCTCTATTTCATCAAAACACACACTGCTCGTATGATAAACCGTGACAACTTATGTCTTAGCATGCCATATTCATGAAAAAACTAGTGAGGACGCATCTGTTTCGGCAACAATTACGATGGTTCTCACATGATTCACGGGCACACAAAAGTAGCAGCAGTTCCCATAGACGGATTCAAACAGAGAACTAGCCCCAGAGGGGTCGATAATAGGGAAGGTTCGGATAATTAGACACAATCCAAACTACTATTAAACACTAGCTGGGGCAATTATTTCATGCCTCGATCTAATTTGGGCTGGACACAAGACGGACCTTGCCATGAACATCATCGAGGACGTCCTGCAGCAGGTCAATCCTGTGAACCTTCATGAAGACAACCTTGTGGCCTTGCCACTGATAAACTTGTTTGTGGAGGTATACCACGTCATCTTCCTGCGTAAGCTTGACAAGAACAGTATGCCTCACAAACGAAGGAGTAGCTTTGAACTTCTTGTGCTTCAGTACACCCTGGACAACATGCCTGACAACAGTGAGGCTGGAATACAACTCTTCATTGGTATAACCGCAAATGGCTTCCAGGATCCAACAGCCTAAGAACTCTGTTTTCCCGGTGCGTATATTCAGGTCGTCCGCCTCATAGCGAGTGACATGTAAAACCACACAAAACTTGTCTGCATCAGGGCTCTAATTGAAACAGAAACAAATTCTGAATTACTTTTCAGTATAAAAAACACAAGTTATTTAAACCACTATGTATAGCATGGCATCGAAGCTAATAAAATTTTGCATTATTAATCACCACATACTTCCTTTTCTAAAAAATCACCACATACTTAGATGAAAAACCAAAATCGAGATCAGCAAAGAAGGAAATCACCTTGGGCAGCTCAGTGGGGGGGGGGACACATCCTCGAAGGGGGAAAACTGCTCCTGTAGTGCCACGGGGCTGTAACCTCAAACAGGGCGTTGACCATCTCAGTATTCGCCGTGAGCGTATCTGGGGTCGGCTCGGTGGTTGCCTCCATCTTCTTGGAGCGCTCTGTCTCGTGGGGATCAGCCTCCTGCGTCTGCTCCAATATCGGTAGATCTTTTCCTGGTTCTCCTTGGTCCATCATGAAACTGATGAATACTAGGAGACCACTGAAAGGAAAACACAATCGCAATGACAATGAAACAAAAAAGAGAGTGAGTATCGGTTACTGCTTTGCAAAAGTTCTTTTTTTCTCTGAACGAAAATATACCAACATCACGGATCTGCTTACCTTCCCTTCGTTCAGAGAGAAGAACAGTGGCAGATGCGAGTGTTGCCTTTCTTGAAGACGGTGAGGGAGAAGGGGATTCAGCGAAGAGTGAAATGATCGTTGCTTCGTCCGTCAAACTTAGACTGCGGGGAGGTGGGGTTTTGTGATACGACAGCTCGTTACTGCCGCGCTACGACCGGGGTGACTCTCCGCCTGCATACTGCCTTCTAATTTGGTGGATGGCATTTGGGCCCGCGCGCTGCATGGCCCGCATATCGGTGAATAAAAGTATAACGGCATTCAGTAGAGGGAGACGTTTCAGTGACCTAGGAGGAGCCAGAAGCGGTAGAGTGTCTCCACTCTACTAGTAATAATTATTTTTCTGGGTAGCTGTAGAGTGTCTCCATTGTACTAGTAGTAATTGTTTCTCTGGGCCCAAGACAAAACAGCCCATCCACACTAGTAAATAGTAAAATCAATTCAAAAGCCCATATATTTACTGAATTGACGGATGGGTATGCCGAAGAGCAAAAAAAGGAGTTTCAGGTGGGCAAAAGAGCTTCTGAATGTGCCGGGCTTCAATTTACAACATATTGTGGTCATAATCCAGTAAATTTTACGACCCAGGATGTTCATTCTATGGCCTTGACCGATCCATTTGACTGTGACTGCCGAAAACAGTGCTGGAGTTAGATGTTGTTTCCCTTTTCAATCTGGTTTTTTTGTAAACCTGATGAACAATTAACCCTCGTGCTTTTGTACAATTTGTAAGCTGGAGTTAGATGTTCCTGCCCTTTTCAACTCGGCTGTGATTGTCATATTTTCTTTGAAACAAGGCAAATGGCTTGCCATTCATTTAATTTAGAGTGAAATATTGTAACAAATCCCAACCAAGGGAAATAACATCACTCTCGACGGCTGCTTGAGCTCACTGTGCATTACAGAAGCCAAGTGATTAGCCCCCACCAGCACCCACAAACTTATTTCGAACTAGCACATAAAATGGGCTATAAATTTTCATAGGAAAGGCAGCATGACCGTGACAGATTTGGATTTTCATAGGAAAGGCCGCATGACCGTGACAGATTTTCGAACTAGTCAACACACGAGAGCAGTGACTGTTGGATGTCCATCCAACGGCTGTCGTGCTTCTTTAATCTCTGCTCTTCATGCTCCAGCCGCTCAAACAAGCGCCGGCGGGACTGCCTGCTCCCTCCTCCCGCGGCCGGCTATGCTGCCGCGTAGGCCTCACGGCCCCACCGTACACCCATCACTGGCCTAGCCATCCCTCTACTCACCCACACATGCTATTATTCTCCAGCGACGGCAGACGAACCAGTAAACCCTCGTACTCCTTCGCGTGGGAAACAACTACCGAGTATTCCCTGGCTCCGTGTCGTTCCCATCCTAGGCCTCGCCGTCGTCCAGCGCCCTGGTGCTCTCGGCGCGGCCTGGTCAACATGGTCAATGTAACATCCCAAATTTTCAATTTGGAATGTTATACATTAGATCATCAATGCATATCACATTTTTTTTGCATTTTGGTTGATCCTAGAAATTTCTACGCAACTCAAGGACCCACGGAGAGAGTTGGGGAATTCATTATTTTCATATTTGAGTTTTCTCAAATTATGAGAATAGGATCATTTGATTTTTATTATTTTATTGTCAATTATTTCTATTACAAAAATATGAGAGAGGGGATAAAATGAATTTCCCAAAATAAAGAAATATTGAGGATTTAATAATAAAATCAAATAAGATTTTATTTCGGAGTTTTTCGTTATTTTATTCGAAATTGCATTTAGGCCCCAAATAAATGTTCACCTTATGCGGCTTGATTTTAGAAGACCGGGAAAATTTATTTCGGGATTTTTGGAGTCTGTTTAGTATTTCTTTTTATTTTTCTTTTGCGCATAATTATTTAAAAAATACGAACCGACCTAACGGGCCGTGTCCGACCCGGACTCCTGGCCCGATCGCCTTTATAAGCCGGGGGGGAGGCCCAGCCGAAGCCAAACCCTAGCCCCGCCCTAGCCACCACCACCGCCGCCGCCGCCCGCCGCGGCCGCCTCCGCCGGAGTTGCCGTCCTCCGGAGCCGCTGCACGTCGCCCGAGGTGCGCCTCGAAGTCCGTGCCGGTTTTTTTTGTTTTTTTCGAAAAACCGTTTGTTTTTTCCGTCGGTTTTTGTTGGTTTTTTTAGGTTCGGTTTTTTTAAATAGATCAGTTTTTCTGATTTATTTAAATAGCGAGCGTTCGTCCGTTCGTTCGTTCTAGCAAACGTTCGTCGTTTTTCTTTTTCTCGGACTAAATCCGCGATTTTTCTGATCGCGATTTCTGATCCGATTTTCTTTTTAGTATAACTTTTCGCTCGTTTATCGGAATCAGGCGAATCAAGCGCCTGGAGTTTCATCTCGAAACCCTCTATCCGTTTAACCAACTTAAACAAGTTTTTGCTACTATAAAAATTGCCTTAGATCCAGATTAGTAGTACGAAGTTGTTTTCTTTCACCGTTTGACTTTCGTTGCTTTGTTCGATTTGATTCTTTTTGCAAACCGGAGTTCTTAAGTTGAACCTTCTGGTTAGATCTCTTATTTGACTTTTACCTGTGCATTAGATGAGTACTTATTGTATGCTTGTTTGTTTGTCTGTGATAGAATACCCGGAGTGCGCCGCTTGTTACTTCGAATCTCTAGGTTTCGCGGATCATCAGCAAGGCAAGTAACACTTTGATCATACCTTTTCTACTACCTAGTTTTATTGCATTAGATCAATCCTCAAACATTGCATGATTAGGATCTAATTAAATTGTGGGATGGGAAGTAGTTGAGGTAGTACCTATTACCTGTTTATTATCAAACCTTTGGGAGTTACTTCTACGTTTGCTTATTGTGCCATGCTATGCTAGTAGACGTGGATTGGGTGAGTGATATCCATGACAGATGTGAGATTATTAATTAATGGTTTATCTAAGGTGGCAACTTAAACACACATCTGGGTGGATTGAGGCACCTGGGTAATCCAGGATTTGCCTGTTTTCTTTTGGACCGCCACCTAGGCTCAAAGGGATCATGAGACTATTTATACTAGAAACTTCCGTGTGCAGCCACAAGCTATTATGGGCTCTAGCATAGTTGACTAAGTCGTGTGAACTCTTACAGTGGTAGACTAGCAGATGTAGGGGAAATAGGTGGTACGGTCTACCCGATCGTAAGGTGCGAGCGCTTATGAAAGACTATGTCCCGGTCATCCGTCTTCTCAAACACCATGTAGTGCGAGAAACCAAATGGAGGCGATCGAGTCTTGTGGGGAAAAGTGCGCAAACCTCTGTAAAGTATATTAAACTAATCATGGTTAGCCGTGTCCCCGGTTATGGACATCGTGAGTATCTAGTACTTGGATTATCATGTGAATCTCAACAAGTTACTCTAAATTAATTTTTTTGGGTTTTGTTTAATGATGATGCTTAATTGGGATTGAGAATGCTGTCAACCATTCTCAATGTTTAACAACTACCATGATAGTTAAATAAATTTATTCCTTTGCAGTAGGGAAAAACTGGCTTTACGCAAAACTGTAACCATAGAGCTTTCCACCAACCAAATATGCATATAGTATAGCTTTTCCATTACATTACTCTCTATGTGTTACTTTGCCAGCATATTCCATGTGTTGACCCGTTTCGGGCTGCAACGTTAATGTTGCAGACTTTTCAGACGATGATTAAGGAGTTTTAGGTCGTGGTCCTATACTCAGTGATGCCGTTAGAGTTGATGGACTCACTTATCTTCCAAGCCTTCCGCTGTTATCGTTATTAGATGGCCTTAATCCATATTTATTGTAGTAAGTTCTCTATGGAGACACTCGATGTAATAAGTGTGTGATTGCTACTCTGTTATAAGTCCTCCGAGTACTGTGTGGTGTCAGTATTACTGATCCAGGGATGACACCGGAGCACAAAGATCAGACTGTTTGAGGTCTGGTCGCTAGAGAGATGGTATCAGAGCACACGCTGACTGTAGGACACGACCATTAAGCTAAAGACCTAGATCACTATTCACTCTCTTCTCTTCTGACTCCTCATCTTTTCTACTCTTTTAGGATGGCGGATGCAAGGAACAAGTTCACACAACCGGATGAAGATACACCCTTTGGACATCACTTGAAGGAAGTCACTAGATACTTGAACATAGGAGTACCAAGCTTCACCGAAACCTACAACACCACATTACTTGAAGAAGAGCGCTGGATGATTCAAGTTCAAGTTCCAGGAAGGACGTTCATGCCAGTCACTGAGCCCATAGAGTTTTCTTTTGACGCACCAACTTGGAATCTAGGAAAGAGCATGGCAGCTCACATCGCCATGGGACGCATTGGAGAAGTATATCGCAATGATCTCAAGGATACTATCTACCAGATCTGTGGGCGCCGAGATGAACACTAGGAGATGATCAGCACCAGGAAGGATAGATCCATTGGAGCTTTTATCCAGGAATTAAACCAGCACATTCGACGATAGGAGAACCATATGTGCGCCGACATGATAGACCTGAAGAAGGCTAAGACAAGAATCAAGTAACTGGAGGAAGAACTCAAGGCTACACGTGAAGATTATGAAGAAGAAATTGAAGTATTGGTGGACAAGAATGCCGACCTAACAATGAAGATCGGGATATTTATGGGAGGCCCTACACCAGTAAATGAAGACGAAGAACCCAAGGAGATTAGCCCGGAAGACTACATCATCATCGACGACACAGACTCAGATCCAGATGATAGCGATGATGACTATGTTGATGAAGCTGGAGCAGATATCATGGAGTCTGCAACCGAAGAATATTTTTAGTAGACCACCTCAGCAGTAGTAGTAGTCCAGCATGTAAATATTATAGTCCGAGCACTTTTGCGATAGTTAGATCGATTGTATGCCCTTGTTTGTTTGATTGAATGAAGTGAATTGTTTGCTTTTGCCTCATATGCATATGGGTAGTGTTTTCTCTTTAGACCCCCTCTATTCTTACATCTCATCTTTTCTAAACCCTCAGATGCCTCCGAGACGTGACCCCGGATTTACCTTTCCACCGGAGCTCACCCAGTTGATCCAGCAGTAGAACACATTGATGCAGTTGCTAGTCCAGAATCAGAACCAGGGGAACAACAACAACAACCCACCACCACCACCACCTGTTGATCACTTAGCCCGCTTCCTTAGGCTGAATCCACCGGTGTTTTCCAATAGCACCGAGCCGATAGTAGCAGATGATTGGCTCCGCAAGACAGCTAGAGAGTTGACCACAACAGGATGCACGGATGCGGAGAAGGTGAAGTTTGCCGCACATCAGCTTGAAGGACCCGCAGCATCATGGTGGGAGAATTTCACAGCCACTTTCCCTGTCGACAGTGTAACATGGGACCAGTTTCAGCAGGCTTTTCATACTGCCCATGTTTCAGCAGGAGCTATGTCCATGAAGAAGCGTGAGTTTCGCAACTTGCGCCAGGGAGGAAGGACCGTTGGCCAGTATGTGGAAGACTTTAGTAAGTTAGAATGTTATGCCCCAGATGACGTTGCTACGGATGCAGCTAAGCAGGAGAAGTTTCTGGAAGGACTGAACGATGAGTTGAGCATGCAGTTGATGGTAGAAACCTTCAACAACTACCAGGAGTTGGTAGATCGTGCTCTTATGATTGAAGGGAAGCAGCAGCAAATTGAAAGTCGCAAGAGGAAGTATGCACAAGGAAAGTACAATACAAGAGCTCAGCAGAAGCCATGTTTTACCCCTAGACCGGGAGGACATTTTCAGCATACCCATGGAGGAGGTAGCTCGCACAATCACAATGGCACCAAGAATGGTAATGGCAACGGAGGAAGCAACGGCCAGAACCGCACCAACCCATCAACCCCAGCCAAGAAAGACCTGAGCCAAGTCACTTGCTTTAAGTGTTCGAAGACCGGACATTATGCCAATGAATGTCCTGAATTACAAAATGGAAATAGCAATGGAAGCTCTGGGAAGAAGTCGAACCCTTTCAACAGGGGACAGGTGAACCACGTTAGCGTGGAGGAGGTTGAAGCTCAGCCTGATGCAGTAATAGGTAAGTTTTTGGTTAAGTTATTTACTGCACTCGTTCTTTTCGATACTGGTGCATCGCATTCATACATATCAAGGGGATTTGTGGATAAGTATAAACTGTCAACCCAAGCCCTTAGGTCACCCATGTTAGTAACCTCGCCTGGAGCAGAATATATGGCTAGTCGATGGTGTGATCGGTTACCATTAAGGATTGGTAACTATGTTTTTTCCCTCAAACCTAATTGTAATGGAATCCCAAGGATTGGATGTGATATTAGGCATGGATTGGTTATCAAAGTATGAAGGGAATATTGAATGTGCTAGTAAGTCAATTTTGCTTACCACACCAGAAGGGAGAAGGATCAAGTATGTATCCCGACATGTGCCCAAGAGGACTCAAGTAAATTGCTTAATAGGAGTTGTGCAGGAGGAAGTACCAGTGGTAAGGGATTTCCCTGATGTATTTCCAGAAGAGTTGCCAGGCATGCCACCGGATAGAGATATTGAGTTTTTGATTGAGCTATTGCCAGGCACAGGGCCAATATCGAAGAGACCATAGAGGATGCCTGCAAAGGATTTGGTGGAAATTAAGAAGCAGATTAAGGAGTTGCTGGATAAAGGATATATTCGCCCAAGTTCTTCGCCTTGGGGATCGCCAGTACTTCTAGGGGAGAAGAAGGATGGATCCTTAAGGATGGTTGTTGATTATCGAGGATTGAATGAAGTAACAATCAAGAGCAAGTACCCACTACCGATGATCAATGATCTGTTTGATCGATTGCAAGGAGCTAAGGTATTTTCCAAGATCGATCTGCGATCAGGATACCACCAGTTGAAGATTCGAGAACAGGATATTCCTAAGACAGCTTTTACCACCAGGTATGGGTTGTACGAGTATACCGTTATGTCATTTGGTCTGACTAACGCACCTGCATATTTTATGAACATGATGAACAAAGTGTTTATGGAGTTCTTGGATAAGTTCGTCGTAGTGTTCATTGATGATATCCTGGTTTACTCAAAGAATGAAGAGGAACATAAGGAAAAGCTAAAGGATTTTGTGAGGATGAGCACCATACCCTATGGGTTGAAGACCGTGTTTACGTGCCCAATGACCCGGAGATCAGGAAGTTGATTCTGCAAGAGGCACACAATTCACCATATTTGATTCACCTAGGAAATACCAAGATGTATTTGGATTTGAAGGATATTTTCTGGTGGACCGGAATGAAGAAGGATATTGCGGAGTATGTAGCAGTTTGTGATGTATGTCAGAGAGTAAAGGCAGAGCATCAGAAGCCAGCAGGATTGTTACAACCATTGCCGATACCCGAATGGAAGTGGGATAAGTTAGGCATGGATTTTATCATAGGATTACCCAGGACTCGTTCAGGCTATGACTCGATTTGGGTTGTAGTCGATCGATTGACGAAAGTAGCTCATTTCAACCCAGTAAAGACCACTTACACTAGTGCTAAGTTGGCAAAGATATACATGGCCAGGATCGTATGTCTGCATGGAGTTTCGAGGAGTATCGTATCAGATAGAGGAACCCAGTTTACCTCAAAGTTCTGGAAGCAGATGCATGAAACTTTGGGTACTAGGCTAGAATTCAGTACAACTTTTCATCCACAGACAGATGGACAGACTGAGAGAGTAAATCAGATTTTGGAGGACATGCTGAGAGCTTGTGCGCTAGATTACGGATCTAGTTGGGACGACAATTTGCCATATGCAGAGTTCTCTTACAACAACAGCTATCAATCTAGTTTGAAGATGGCCCCTTTCGAAGCTTTGTACGGAAGGAGGTGTAGGACACCGTTGTCATGGGACGAAGTTGGAGACCGCTAGTTGTTTGGACCTGATTTGATTAAAGAGTATGAACAGAAGGTGAAATTGATTCGCGATAGGCTCAAGATAGCCCAGTCCAGACAGAAGAGTTATGCAGATTCTAAACGCAAGGAGACAACTTACGAAGTTGGAGATAGAGCTTATCTTCGAGTATCACCACTTCGAGGAATGAAGCATTTTGGAGTTAAGGGAAAGTTAGCACCACGATTTGTAGGACCATATCGAGTTGTGGAGCGTATGGGAGAAGTGGCCTACAAGTTGGAATTGCCCGAAGGATTGTCAGGAGTTCATGATGTGTTCCACGTTTCTCAGTTGAAGAAGTGTCACGTGGAGATGGCTGACATACCCTTGAGAGACACAGTGCCATTGGAAACAATTCATTTGGATAACGATTTGACCTATGAGGAGAAACCAGTTAAGATTCTTGAGTTTGCCAGTCGAGTCACTCGCAGCAAGGTTATCAAGTTTTGCAAAGTTCAATGGAGCCACCACACGGAGGACGAAGCCACCTGGGAACGAGAGGAGGATTTACTAAAGGACCACCCTCACCTATTTTCTAGCCAACCGGAATCTCGAGGGCGAGATTCATCTTAAGGGGGGTAGGTTTGTAACATCCCAAATTTTCAATTTGGAATGTTATACATTAGATCATCAATGCATATCATATTTTATTTTGCACTTTGGCTGATCCTAGAAATTTCTACGCAACTCAAGGACCCACGGAGAGAGTTGGGGAATTCATTATTTTCATATTTGAGTTTTCTCAAATTATGAGAATAGGATCATTTGATTTTTATTATTTTATCGTCAATTATTTCTATTACACAAATATGAGAGAGGTAATAAAATGACTTTCCCAAAATAAAGAAATATTGAGGATTTAATAATAAAATCAAATAGGATTTTATTTCAGAGTTTTTCGTTATTTTATTTGAATTTAGGAAAAATGTGCATTTTTCAAAATTGCATTTAGGCCCCAAATAAATGTTCACCTTGTGCGGCTTGTTTTAGAAGCCCGGGAAAATTTATTTCGGGATTTTTGGAGTCCGTTTAGTATTTCTTTTTATTTTTTGTCTGCGCGTAATTATTATAAAAAAATGAACCAACCTAACGGGCCGTGTCTGACCTGGACTCCTGGCCCGGTCGCTTTTATAAGCCGGGGGGGAGGCCCAGCCGAAGCCAAACCCTAGCCCCGCCCTAGCCAACGCCGCTGCCGCCGCCGCGCCGCCCGCCGCCGCCGGAGTCGCCGTCCGCCGGAGCCGCCGTCCGCCGGAGCCGCCGCACGCCGCCCGAGGTGCGCCTCGAAGTCCGTGCCGGTTTTTTTATTTTTTTGAAAAACCGTTCGGTTTTTCCGTCGGTTTTCATCGGTTTTTTTAGGTTCGGTTTTTTTTAAATAGATCGGTTTTTCCGATTTATTTAAATAGCGAGCGTTCGTCCGTCCGTTCGTTCTAGCGAATGTTCATCGTTTTTCTTTTTCTCGGATTAAATCCGTTATTTTTCTGATCGCGATTTCTGATCCGATTTTCTTTTTAGTATAACTTTTCGCTCGTTTATCGGAATCAGGCGATTCAAGCGCCTGGAGTTTCGTATCGAAACCCTCTATCCATTTAACCAACTTAAACAAGTTTTTGCTACTATAAAAATTGCCTTAGATCCAGATTAGTAGTACGAAGTTGTTTTCTTTCGCCGTTTGACTTTCGTTGCTTCGTTCGATTTGATTCTTTTTGCAAACCGGAGTTCTTAAGTTGAACCTTCTGGTTAGATCTCTTATTTGACTTTTACCTGTGCATTAGATGAGTACTTATTGTATGCTTGTTTGTTTGTCTGCGATAGAATACCCGGAGTGCGCCGCTTGTTACTTCGAATCTCTAGGTTTCGCGGATCATCAGCAAGGCAAGTAACACTTTGATCATACCTTTTCTACTACCCAGTTTTATTGCATTAGATCAATCCTCAAACATTGCATGATTAGGATCTAATTAAATTGTGGGATGGGAAGTAGTTGAGGTAGTACCTATTACCTGTTTATTATCAAACCTTTGGGAGTTACTTCTACGTTTGCTTATTGTGCCATGCTATGCTAGTAGACGTGGATTAGGTGAGTGATATCCATGACAGATGTGAGATTGTTAATTAATGGTTTATCTAAGGTGGCAACTTAAACACACATCTGGGTGGATTGAGGCACCTGGGTAATCCAGGATTTGCTTGTTTTCTTTTGGACCGCCACCCAGGCTCAAAGGGATCATGAGACTATTCATACTAGAAACTTCCGTGTGTAGCCACAAGCTATTATGGGCTCTAGCATAGTTGACTAAGTCGTGCGAACTCTTATAGTGGCAGACTAGCAGATGTAGGGGAAATAGGTGGTACGGTCTACCCGATCGTAAGGTGCGAGCACTTCTGAAAGACTATGTCTCGGTCATCCGTCTTCTCAAACACCATGTAGTGCGAGAAACCAAACGGAGGCGATCGAGTCTTGTGGGGAAAAGTGTGCAAACCTCTGCAGAGTGTATTAAACTAATCATGGTTAGCCGTGTCCCCGGTTATGGACATCTTGAGTATCTAGTACTTGGATTATCATGTGAATCTCAACATGTTACTCTAAATTAATTTTGTTGGGTTTTGTTTAATGATGATGCTTAATTGGGATTGAGAATGCTGTCAACCATTCTCAATGTTTAACAACTACCATGATAGTTAAATAAATTTATTCCTTTGCAGTAGGGAAAAACTGGCTTTACGCAAAACTGTAACCATAGAGCTTTCCACCAGCCAAATATGCATATAGTATAGCTGTTCCATTCCATTACTCTCTATGTGTTACTTTGCCAGCATATTCCATGTGCTGACCCGTTTTGGGCTGCAATGTTAATGTTGCAGACTTTTCGGACGACGATTAAGGAGTTTTAGGTCGTGGTCCTATACTCAGTGATGCCGTTGGAGTTGATGGACTCACTTATCTTCCAAGCCTTCCGCTGTTATCGTTATTAGATGGCCTTAACCCATATTTATTGTAATAAGTTCTTTATGGAGACACTCGATGTAATAAGTGTGTGATTGCTACTCTGTTATAAGTCCTCCGAGTACTATGTGGTGTCAGCATTACTGATCCAGGGATGACACCGGAGCACAGAGATCAGACTGTTTGAGGTCTGGTCGCTATAGTCAATGAACGACATCCATCAGAAGTGGACTGTACGTGGAGAGGCTGACAGCTGGGTCCATGGCCACACGCAAGGAAATGCCTCCTTATTACGCACAAAATAATGATTCCTCCACCGGACAGCTAAGACCCACAGGAAGGGCCTCTGTATTTCACGAAAAAAACATTCCCCCCGCTGACAGGTCGGACCCACCAGCTATATCTTCGCACGCAAGGAAGTGCCTCCTTATTAGCCCAAAAAATGAATACCCCCCTGCTAGCTAGGACCCACCATATTGTTGGGCTGACTAGTGGGTCTACTAAGTTGACGGGGACGGAGGGCTTTGTCAACTTAGTCAATACTCCAGTGACCGTATGATGTCCATCCAACGGCCATAGTGCTTCTTCAACCTCTGGTCTTCTTGCTCCAGCCGCCCAAAGCAGCGCCGGTCGTGCCACCTGCTCCTGCCTCCCGTGGCCGGCTGTGCTACCGCGGAGGCCTCACCGCCCCCATACTACTCACTACAAGAAAACTGAGATACCGTGACGAAAATCCTCATGACGGAGATGGACAACGTCATGGAAATACCTAATGTGTGATGTTTTTGTGGGTGGCGTCACTGATTACCGCAATCGGCGAGGATAGACATCACTCAACCGTTTCAGCCTTTGAGTGTACCTGGCTACCAATTTCTATGATGGTTTGGTAATTTCCATGACGAGCCTAAGGCCCAATTCTTTTGCCATAATCTGGGGATTCTCCCAGAATCCGACCCCTACTCAACTTCTCCCAGAATCTTTGGGCCTCGTTTGTTTTACAATCCTATCTAGTTAGGGTCTAATTAGATAGGATTGTAAAACAAATGGGGCTCAAAGATTCTGGGAGAAGCTGGGTAGGGGTCGGATTCTGGGAGAATTTCCAGATTCTGGCAAAAGAACTGGGCCTAATAGAGTCGCCAAATATTACGAATGTGTTATGAAAAATATTTCTCAGGTAGTGTCTATCGGTGGGACCCGCCATAGCTGCTTCATGGGTTATTGAGCGTTAGGACCTACGTACCAGTGTGGGGAATAGGACACACATAGTTTTTCTAGAGTCTAGTGAGCTCTATAATTATTTTCTTCTTTTTTTGCGAGAAAATTTTCAATCTATTCATCAATTGTCAAGTCCATCTAATATAGATGGGTAATAGCTAGTGAAAGACTTATTTTGTTCCATCTAATGTAAATAGATAGTGGTCGGGTAAAAAAACTTGAATCGATGCATTCCTAAGCTAATGTTGTTTCGTTCTATCAAAAAATAAAAATGGAAATATAGGTTAACAAGTAAAAGTTTGGTACAGAGAGTTTGAACCCGGGACCATTATGGTCTGAGCAAACGCCGTTGCTAATAGGCTAGAATTTTATTTAGATACTTATATGTAAACTAGCACATATGCTCGTGCTTTGCAACGGGGAAAATTGATGTTTTGCACAAGCATAATGTCCCACAGCATCAGATTCATTAAGAAGAACATGTTGCAACGCAGCATCGTCCTTCTACAAAATGAACATAAAAAATACGTCGCAATTTAGTCATGTTCATATTTTCTTTATGGGGCATAATGTGTCCCACTGATTTCATTTAAATACAATCCTTCTTTAATGGCATTTAAGTATGATCCTTTCATTAATTACCATGAAGTCCTCACCCGTTTTAGTCGGAAAGCAAATTTTTCCTTTTTCTAATTTAGTAGCCCCAACACATTAAGGCCTATAGATCCTTTCTTTTAATTATCCTACTTTTTACCTCAAATCCTTCATGTAGAATTTATTAAGACCACAATCTTTCTAATAGTTATTCCACCGATTTACCTGTAATCCTTTCTTTAATTAGCCACATTCATTTAAATATTATATTTAAGCCCACAATCATTTATTTATTAGCTCATTCGCTTAATTAGCTCTCCCTAAACATGAGCCTTGGACCTCACCCTTCCCCATCTACCGGAACGAAGGGCGATTTGTGCGAACCCCGGGCTCTCCACCTCGCCGTTGCTGAATCGGCAGCTCCCTCACCCTCCGCCGGACGCTCCGGCGGCGGGAGGACGGGGGAGGCCTGATTTGCAGTGTGTACATAGTGTAGGAGTGCCTAGGGAGCCAGCCGGTGGCGTCGTGGAGGCGGCGGTGTGACTGCATCAGCTTTTTGCAGGTGTTGGTCTCCCCTTCGACGGCGAAGTTCCGGTGGAGCTCCGCGGTGGACCAGCTCCTTTCTTCGTGCTCGATGGAGAGGCTGTGCACGGTTCCCCCGTGCCGGAGATCGAGGGATGGCGATTCCAGCGGTTGAAGATCTGGAGAAGGAAGGCGATGTTGAGCGGTGCGACGACGACGACGGCCATGGGTGTAGGTCCTCAGGGACCGTTGATCAGAGACTTCCAGTTTCGCCCGGGGGCTCCTTCGATCCAAGAAGTCAGCGAGCAGCAGCGAACGGCGCGTCACAGGCTCGTCCACGGCACCGGCATAGTCGGGTTGCAGAGGGGCTTGGTTGCAATTTCCTTTTCTGTGTGGACCTTTCAGTAATTTGGTCGTTTCAATATCAACTCCTTTTCTCGCAAAAAAGTAAATAAATATGATGACTGCCACTCGTATATTTAGAGTGAGTTGGGATTAGTAAATATGAAAGGTGCATAAGTCTTTGGTTGTTACATCTAAGAGATAGACAGAAGGTCTTGTGTTCAATTCCCACAATGTTGATTCATTTTGACCCAATTATTTTTCGCGGTCTCTTTATGAAAGCCCATAAAAGGCCCATCAGCATACAAGTAACTGGCCCAGATCGCTTAACGTGTGTAAACCAAACGTAAAGGACTAAACCAAACCAAGAATATATATTCCCTTTAATAGTAGGTATAGATTGTGCTCCCGCACAAAAAAATATGTAAATTGTGCTAAAAAAATATTATGCATCCGGGGGACAAAATTTATGGTCCCAGATTATATATATATATACACGCGTATAACACTTAGTAGGTTAGTTATTTCTTCCCCGGGGCGTGTGTGTCTCGATCAGTTCGTCTGTCCCGGGTTCTAGTCGGCGTCACGTCGCGGAGAGAGGCAAGGCACAGCACGGCCATGCTGTGCAGCTGTTTGTAACTTCAGTATTTTAGAAAGTTCTTAACTTCATATTTGACTGGTGCAACACAGCCCATGGCTTGGCAAGCCCAGCAAAACACCTTTCTTTAAAAACAATTATACGTGGGCTGAAGCCAGCTCAACCGCACCGCACATATAGCCAGCATTTTTTCCCTCATCCATCTTCTCCTCCCCAAGCGAAACCCTCTCTATTTTAGATCTCGCTTTCTTTCGCTCTTGCGGCGGCGGGTGCAGATCGGGGGAAACCAAATGCGACGACGACCCTCTCCCATCAGGTTCCTTGAGGGCACTCCGTTGCAGAAGCTACTAGTGACGTCAGGGCCCACCATGGCGTGCAGCGGCGGACCCAGCGTGCGCCGTGGCCGGACCAGCCTAGTCGCGCGGCGGCGGCCCAGCCTATCTTTGTGACATGCGTTCTCAGTGTGAGTACACGTGTGCGTGCGTCCTCTGATCCCTCTCGTGTGATTGCAGGGAACTTGCTATGGCGTCCTTGAGCGGAACCTTGGGTTCGCCTAAGATACCCGCCTCGTCGCCTTCATCAGGTACTACCGCCACATGGTATGATTTACTAATGAGTCGGGCTGTAGTCTTCTGATCTTTCACACTTGTCAGTACATCTTCTTGACCCTCTATTTTCTTCTTGGATTTTGTTCGTCATATTGACATGGAGCACAGACCATAGGGGTACGCCGGAGTTCCAAGGGAGGACCGTAAAGCTCAACCAACAATCTGGGTTAACATGTGTATGATGCTCAACTCTCTGTTCTCAGTTTAGGTGAATTGCTTATGTGTGGGGATTGGTTCAGAAATTAGTTTTGTTTTGTCCTCCTGGTTAGTGAGTTCTTATTGGTCATTCATGAAATGCTTGTATAATACTCCCCAGTATTTGCTAGGTCAGATAATCATTGCTGTGTAAGTAATCTTAAACTCATGGAAGCTAGTTTATACATGTCACCAAGTTGAAAATTGTAATTGAATTGTACCTTTTCTGATTTATCTTTTAGAGAAATTATTATGAGAATCCAGATAGTACTCCCTCCGTTCCTAAATACAAGTCTTTTTAGACATTTCAAATGGACTACAACATACGCATGTATGTAGACATGTTTTAGAGTGTAGATTCACTCATTTTGCTCTGTATATAGTCACTTGTTGGAATCTCTAGAAAAACTTATATTTAGGAGCGAAGGGAGTACATCTGAAATGTGTTAGTAATTAAATAGTTGACTCCAGTACAATATTTTCATTATGATGATCCTCCCCCAGTACCTGTTCTGAGCTCGTGGCAACTCTGTTTGAGGGAGTGTGAATAGATTTTCACATGAATTGTTGTTGAATTGTAGTTGGAGTTTTATGAGCGATTCAACATGATTTGGGTAAATTACTAATGCAGAACTAATTTACTACACTCGTTTGTGGCAATCAGAAGTGATACTGACTATATGTTAGTGCAGATTACTATCCAAGCAAGTAGATACGGCAACTGTAAAGGTCGAGGCCTAAATAAGATTTTTATTCAGCATGTGACCATCCCGTACAGATTTTTTCTGATGGAATTATTGATCACACTTCCAATCAATGTGTGTAAGGACAACAAACAAAAAAGTTCATGCTTTCTTCACGGTTCTAGGCTGCTTGAAGGTTTCATCCTTCGTGGCTTTGTCAAATATTTTGTTTTTTCACACCATTTTAACCTGTGTTGCTCACAAATACATATCTTTAGTTCTATTCATATTACTTATTAGACAAGTACTAACATGTCTTTTTTGTTACGACTCCAACCTAGAGCTCGAGTTATAACTTGCATGTTGCTCTTTGTTTCTAACAAGATAATTCATAAGTCATCTTTCAAGAAGTTGATATGGACAAAGGAGGATCAAATCAACTCTAGTTGCCTTCAAGAAGTCACGAGAAGAGGTATCCAACGAAGGTTCCAGGTTCTGATGAAGGTGGAACATAACATTCACACCATCAAAGTCTCTATTGATGACCTCCAAAAAAAATGTTGTATTGGATGTGTAGCTTTTTGTTATTTTGGATGGGGAATGTAAGTGTGATGTGTACACTGTTTAGAGACAACTTGGCTTGTAATGTGATGTGAAAAATGGTCAATGGAAAGATGGCCTTAAAAAGACCACAAGTCCAAAATTTGTTTGTATCGAATCAGGCCAAACTAATATTAGAGGAAAAAAGTATAATTAAAATAAAATGTCAACTGCTCCATATAAAGGTGGGCTCCACTATTGGGTTCCAAATTGACTATGGGCCACACACAAATTAGATCCAGAAATATAAATTTTGCTAAATTATTGTGCTAGACCCATTAGGAAACCGAGTGTGCATTAGCCCAGGAAAAATCTAGTGACGACAGCTTCGTCACCGAAGGTCCTATATCCGGTGACGTTTTTTGCGCGCTGCGTCACTAGGAATCATTTGTGACGGGGATTCCGTGACGATGCTAGTGATGCCTGAAAAATGTCACACATGAGTATTTTGTGACGTTGTTAGCTATTACATGACATTTTTGAGCTCGTCACAGTAGGTCCAATCTCTTGTAGTGACTCCCAGCGCTCACCAGGCCATCCCTCCACTCACCCACACCCCCTGTTATTCTGCGGCGACGGCAGCCTCACACCGCAGCTGAACCAGTGAACGCTCGTACTCCTCTCCGCGTGAGCATCCACTGCCGCGTCTTGCGCGGCTCCACGTCGTCGCCTTCCTAGGCCTCGCCGTCGTCCACCGCCGTGGTTCTCTCGGCACGGCGTGGTCAATGTGGTCAACGACCAACTTCCATATGAAGAGTACTATACATGGAGAGGCTGAAAGTTGGGTCCGCGACAGCCGCAAGGAAGTGCCTCCTTATTACGTGGAAAATAATTATTCCTCCACCTGACAGCGGGGACCCACCTGACGGGCCACCAGTATTTTGCGAAAAAAAATCATTTCCCCCTGACTGCTGGGACCCACCGGACGGGCCACCATATTTTGCGAAAAAAAACGTTCCCCCCGCTGTCAGCTCGGACCCACCGGAAGTGCCTCCTTATTACGCATAAAAAAATGAATACTCCCTCGGCTAGCTAGGACCCACCTTGGTGGGAGGCTGACTTGTGGGCCCACTAAGTTGACTGGGACAAAGGGCTTTGTCAACTTAGTCAATATGAACGATTCTAGCTCCAGTGACCGTATGATGTCTATCCAACGGCCGTAGTGCTTCTTCAACCTCTGGTCTTCTTGCTCCAGCCGCCCAAAGCAGCGCCGGTCGTGCCGCATGCTCCTGCCTCCCATGGTGGGCTGTGCTGCCACAGAGGCCTCACCGCCCCCTACTATTCCCACCGCTGGCAAGGCCCTGCGGTGACAGCAGCCTCACACCGCAGTCGAACCAGTGAACCCTCGTACTCCTCTCCGCGCGGGCTTCCACTGCCGCGTCTTCCCCGGCTCCGCGTCGTCCCCTTCCTAGGCCTCGTCGTCGTCCACCGCCGTGGTGCTCTTCACGCGGCGTGGTCAACGAGGTCAAGGAACGACTTCCATCGAAAGAGTATTTTACGTGGAGAGGCTGACAGCTGGGTCCATGGCCACAGCCTAGTTTTTTTGTGATTTGCCAAGTAAGTCGCTTTGTCAGGCCTGTTGGGCTGCAAATCTTTCAAGACGAGGAGAGCTTTCATTCGGCTGGCCGAGAAAATGGCTCATTACTAATGAGAAATGGGATGTACATTTTTAAAACACATCAAACCGGCAATTAGTTTCAAATATATGTTTTTTATTTCATGATTTTAAATTACATTAATTTTTATGTGTGGAGAATTTGTTGGATTTTATATTGATATACATTTATTTTTAAAATCAGTTTGAATGTGAGTCAAAATTTCGGGATTAAAAACAGTTCAAACCGCACCGAAATATGCAAAATTTCGTATAATTTTTTAATCGTGGCCACAATATGGGCTGTAATGCTAACAAAAAGAATATGGGCTCCAAAAAAACCTTTAGAATTAGCAAATGGGCTGTAAATTATTAGAAATAATGGCAGATGGGCTGTATGCTGTTTTCCACATATTTGAGGCTTTCCTAAAAAAAGGTTGACGCACAAGCACTAACTGTTGGATGTCCATCCAACGGCCGTCGTGCTTCTTCAATCTCTGCTCTTCCTGCTCCAGCCGCTCAAACAAGCGCCGGCGGGACTGCCTGCTCCCTCCTCCCCACGACCGGCTGTGCTGCCGCGCGGGCCTCATCGCCCCACCGTACTCCCATCGCTGGCCTAGCCATCCCTCTACTCACACACACCTGCTGTTATTCTTCGGCGACGGCAGACGAACCAGTAAGCCCTCGTACAGTCGTACTCCCCTCCGCGTGGGAAACAACTACCGAGTCTTCCCTATCTTTGTGTCGTCCACTTCCTAGGCCTCGCTGTCGTCCACCACCGTGGTGCTCTCGGCGCGGCGTGGTCAATGTGGTCAACGACCGACTTACGTCGGAAGATTACTGTGCGTGGAGACACTAACAGCTAGGTCCACGGCTGCAGCAAGGAAGTGCCTCCTTATTACGCACAAAATAATTATTCCTCCACCTGACAGCGGGGACCCACCGGACGGGCCACCGTATTTCGCGAAAAAATGTTTCCCCCTGACTGCTGGGACCCACCAGCTACACCTTCGCACGCAAGGAAGTGCATCCGGGCAAAAAAAACGATTCGCCCCCTGACTGCTGGGACCCACCAGCTACATCTTCACACGCAAGGAAGTGCCTGACAGTCAGGACCAACCTGGCCGAAGCGTACGTAGCATTGTCATTCTGGTCGCGAACGTGTACGTACATATATACTGGTGGATGTAGAGGTGCGCACGTGTCAGAGTAGAGGCGCGCACGTAGCATGTACACGTATGTATAGCGGCCAGGGTGCAAGAAAGAAAATACGGCAACGTATGTGTACATACGGGCGGGGTCTCGAACGCCTACTCGCGCATACGTACGGCGAGGGCTTGTTGACATGGCTGGGTCGGAATGGAGAAACAGCATCGTCGTCGTGTTCATGGGGAGGCAACGAAATGCCTCGTGTTCATGGGGAGGCAACGGAATGCGTCGTGTTCACCGGGAGGCAACGGAACGCGTGGGAGCCAATCGGCTGGGTCGGAACGGAATGCGTGGTCGTGTTCATTGGGAGGACTTGGACGGAACAGGCGATGGAAACGAGGCCTGGCGTACCGCAGAACGGAGGAAACGGCCTTGTGTTCAACCGGCCACGTTCGAAATGGGATCCTGTTCATCGGGAGCGGTCTGGCATACCGTAAAACGGACGAAACGGACCTCCTACGGTCGAAACAGGGGTCCTGTTGATCGGGAAGGGTGTGGCGTACCGCAAAACGGAGGAAACGGACCTCCTACGGTCGAAACGGGGGTCCTGTTCATCGGGAGGGGTGTGGCGTACCGCAAAACGGACGAAACGGTCCTCCTACGGTCGAAATGGGGGTCCTGTTCATCGGGAGGGGTGTGGCATACCGCAAAACAGGACTCGACGGGATACTGTTCATCTCCACCGTCGACCTCCTCCAGCCTCCACGGGCTACCGTCGGCCTCCTCCAGCCTCCACGGGCTCCTGTTCATCCAGCCTCCACCGCATGCTACTCCACTGGCTACTGTTCAACCACCCCTCCACAGGCACTCCTCCACCGTCTACTGTTCATCCGGCCCTCCACACCACGGGGTCCTATTCAATCACCCCTCCACGGGCACCCCTCCACCGTCTACTGTTCATCCAGCCCTCCACACCACGGGGTCCTGTTCAACCACCCCTCTACGGGCACCCCTCCCCGTCTACTGTTCATCCAGCCCTCCACACCATGGGGTCCTATTCATCCAGAGGCAACGCCACTGCTCACTGTTCATCCACCCCCCACCCGCAACGCTCACTGTTCATCCAATCGATCAGCTTCACTTAGCAGCAGTAGCGAAGGAATAGCTCGATCGGGTTCAGTTAACAGCCATCAATCGATCGCTCGGGTTCAGTAACGCGTAGCCCGCAGTGCAATTGCTCGGGTTCAGTTAGAGCCCAATGCCTCGCTCGGGTTCAGTTAGAGACAACGCCTCGCACACACGCGCATACGTGTACGAGAGAAACGCGCATCACTCGGCCCCCGACCTCCCACCGTAACCGGGAACTCCCCGAAATTTTCCTCGCCCTCGCTTCTACCACAATTTTTTCTGTCATGGACGGCCCAAAGAATGTCATGCAGCTGCGTTTCCGGCGCGCCCAGGACTAAAAGCCCATTTTCTGTCATGATTTTTTGTCATAGAAGTAGGAGCCCACCACATCTATGATGATACCGGGTTTTGTCACAATTATCGTCATAGAAGTGTCATATGTATGACAGAAAAAAATTTCGTTCGGCCCAAAATGTCACGGATGTGTCTTTTTTTGTAGTGAACCCATCCTCTAATAACTACTCCACTATGCATTCCCTTAGGCCCAAATATGGTGAAGTGTCATGTAGTCAACATTCACATGACACCACTAAGAGAATCACAACATACATACCATCAAAATATCGAACACATATCAAGTTCACATGATTACTTGCAACAAGATTTCTCCCGTGACCTCAAGAACAAAAGTAACTACTTACAAATGATAATCATTCTCAAGATCAGAGGGGTATTAAATAGCATAATGGATCTTAACATATAATCTTCCACCAAATAAACCATATAGTAATTAACTACAAGATGTAATCAACACTACTAGTCACCCACAAGTACCAATCTATAGTTCTTGTATAAAGATTGAACACGAGAGATGAACTAGGGTTTGAGAGGAGATGGTGTTGTTTAAGATGTCAATGGAGATTGCCCTCCCCAAGACGGGAGAGTTGTTGGTGATGATGACGACAATGATTTCCCCCTCCGGGAGGGAAGTTCCCCCGGCGGAATCGCTCCGCCGGAGGGCAAAAGTGCTCGTGCCCAAGTTCCGCCTCGAGACGGCGGCACTTCATCCCAAAAGTCCTCCCCTCATTTTTAGGTCAAAATGACTTATATACCAGAAGAGCGGCACAGGAGGTGGGTCAAGGAGGGCACAACCCACCAGAGCGCCTTGGGCCTCCTAGCGCGCCCAGGTGGGTTATGCCCACCTGGTAGGCCCCTTCTGGTACTTATTGGCTCCAATATTTCTTATATATTCCATAAAAAATCTCTATAAAGTTTCAGCTCATTTGGAGTTGTGCAGATTAGGTAGCATGGCATAGCTTTTTTTGGTCCAGAATTACAACTACCGGTATTCTCCCTCTTTGTGTGAACCTTGCATATTATGAGAGAAAAGGCATTAGAAATACTCCAAAAGGCATTATTATGCATAAAAACAGTATGAATAACAGTAGGTAAACATGATGTAGAGGGAAGCAGAGGTTGCCATGCACTTTTTGTTTGTATGCTCAATCTCTTAGTGCAAAAGAACGTCATGTTATATTGCCCCTTGTGATAGAAACTTTTATTATGCACTTTGACGCTTTTATTCTTTGTGATCACAAGTTCGTACAACGCTCAATTTTCTCTTACACTAAATGATCTAAGACTTTTAGAAGCAATTTTTATTGCCTTATTGCATTCATGACAACTTACTTGAAGGATCTTACGCAATCCATGGGTAGGTATGGTGGACTCTCAAAACAAGAATTGGGTTTAAGGGTTTTTGGATGTACAAGTAGCATCTCTACTTAGTGCGGAATTTTTGGCTAGCAAAGATAGGAGAAAGCACCACATGTTAAAGGATCTATGACAATATAATTTCTATGTGAATATGAACAAACATAAATCATTACGTTGTCTTCCTTGTCCAGCATCAACAATTTTGGCATATAATATTTTGATGGAGGCTCACAATCACAAAAGATATCCAAGATAGTGTATTTGCATGTGAATCTTCTCTTCCCTTATTAATTATTTCATGAATTGCATCATTGACCAATGCTATGTTTGTAAATATCCAATAAAATTTTCTACTTATACTCTTCCTTATGTGATGTTATTACTTACCATAAGATTAGCATATGATTTTTTTTATTCATTTCCTTTCTTTTTATTGAACATAAAAGTAAAGAGAACAAAACTTCAAACTAAACTTTATTATATATCTCTCACACGATTACAAGGATAGATCACTAAGAAACACTCAAAAAGAAAGGATCTAAATAAACTTTTATTCATCTAAAGCAAAAGATAACTATGGATCAAACTAAGATAAGTATAGGCAAAAGATAGTGGAGGTGATATGATACTGGGGCACCTCCCCCAAGCTTGGCACAAGCCAAGGGGAGTGCCCATACCTGATACTCAAGTTTCCTTTGGTGATGAAGAAGGAGGTGGTGGTGATGAAGTAGGGGGTTTGTCCTTCTTCCTTAGCTTACACATGAGGATGGAATTTTCTTCCTTCAATTCACCGACCTCCTGCTCAAGCTGTAATACCTTTTTGCATAAATCTTGCTTGTTTTCCTGCAAAAGACGAAAGGGGGTAAATTGGATCTTAGGTTTCTTTGCTTTGTTGGGGATACTTGACTTCTTGAATTCCATGTGCATGTCCCCAGGTTGGGGGAATGGAACGTCATCCTCGTCTGAGCTCATCTCCTCCTCCCCTTTAGGATCATAGTCTTCTTCTTCCTCCAAAGTCCAGCTATAGTGCTCCACATCCCCATAAGCCTTAAGGTTTGCGATATAATCAGCAACATAGCTCTCACCCTCCAAGTCTTGGGATGACATATTTTCAGATCTGTCAGGAAAATAGCAAGGAAAAGAAAATAGAAGATTTCTCTGTGATACAATGGTCAATAGGTTCGAGGGGTATATAAATATTTTTTATCTTGGGAAACAAGCAACTGGAAGAATAACGGAGTCCGGAAGGTACTCGAGGTGGGCACAACCGACTTGGGCACGCCTGGCTGGTGTCTTATGCGCACCAGGGTGACCTTCCAGGTAGTTTCTTATTTTCCTAATTTTTGTTGTATTCCAAAACGGATAGAAAATATTTTTGCGAATTTTTGGAGTCCATTTACTTACCGTATCATGTACCTCCTCTTTTTCATGATTTTGGAGTGTTCCGAAAGGTTTCCTTTATGTGTTCTTCTGGTGTCATAGTTGGGATAGTATTGCTTTCAACATTAATGGGTGTACCTGAGATATAATGTTTTACTCTTTACCCATTTACAACCTTCGGGTTGGTACCTTCGACATTATTTATTTTTATTGCTCCAGATCGATAAACCTCCTCAATAACATAGGGTCCTTCCCATTTGGAGAGGAGTTTTCCTGCAAAGAATCTGAAACGAGAGTTGTTCAAAAGAAGATATTCTACAACTTTGAAATCATGCTTTTGGATTCTTTTATCATGCCATATTTTGACTTTTTCTTTAAATAACTTGGCATTTTCATAAGCTTGGGTTCTCCATTCATCTAATGAGCTAATATCAAATAACCTCCTTTCACCGGCAAGTTCGAAATCATAGTTGAGTTCTTTAATTGCCAAATATGCTTTATGTTCTAACTCAAGAGGCAAATGACAAGCTTTTCCGTAAACCATTTTATAAGGATACATACCCATAGGATTTTATATGATGTTCTATAAGCCCAAAGTGCATCATCTAATTTCTTATACCAATTCTTCCGGGACCTATTGACAGTTTTTTGTAAAATTAATTTTATTTCTCTATTGCTAAGTTCAACTTGACCACTAGACTGAGGATGATAGGGTGATGCAATTTATGGTTAATATCATACTTAGCAAGCATTTTACAGAAAGCGCCATGAATAAAGTGTGAACCACCATCAGTCATTAAATATCTAGGGACTCCAAACCTTGGGAAAATAACTTCCTTGAGCATTTTAATAGAGGTATTGTGATCAGCACTACTAGTTGGAATAGCTTCTACCCACTTAGTAACATAATCAACAGCAACCAAAATATGTGTATGCCCATTAGAGGAAGGAAAAGGTCCCATATAATCAAAAACCCAAACATCAAATGGTTCAACAGCAAGATAATAGTTCATAGGCACTTCCCAATGCTTACCAATATAACCAATTCTTTGACATTCATCACAAGATAAAACAAATTACGGGCATCCTTGAAGAGAGTAGGCCAATAAAATCCAGACCGCAATACCTTGTGAGCAGTTCTATCTCCCGCATGATGCCCTCCATAAGCTTCGGACTGACCTTTCCATAGGATTTGTCCTTGTTCATCCTCAAATACAAAATGTCTAATAATACCATTTGCTCCTTCTTTATAAAGATGTGGGTCATCCCAAAACTAATGTCTTAAATCATAGAAGATTTTTTTTCTTTTGTTGGTATGTGAAGCTAGGTGGTATATATTTAGCAACAATGTAATTAGCATAGTCAGCATAGCAAGGAGTGTTATGAGAAACATTTATTGCAGCTAATTGCTCGTTAGGAAAACTATCATTAATAGGTTGTGGGTCATCAAGAATATTTTCAAGCCTAGACAAGTTATCAGCCATAGGGTTCTCAGATCCTTTTTTATCAGTGATATGTAAGTCAAACTCTTGTAGAAAAAGAACCCACCTAATGAGTCTAGGTTTAGCATCTTTCTTTTCCATAAGATATTTTATAGCAGCATGATCAGTGTGAACAATTACTTTAGAATCAAAAATGTAAGATCTGAACTTGTCACAAGCAAAAACAACTGCTAAAAGTTCCTTTTTAGTAGTAGCATAATTTCGTTGAGCACTGTCTAGAGTTTTACTAGCATAATGGATAACATTTAATTTCTTATCAGCTCTTTGTCCTAGAACAACACCGACAGCATAATCACTAGCATCACACATAATTTCAAAAGGCAAGTTCCAATCAGGTGGTTGAACAATAGGTGCAGAAATCAAAGCTTTCCTAAGTGTTTCAAAGGCTTCTGCAAAATCATCATCAAAAACAAATGGAACATCCTTTTGTAAAAGATTTGTAAGAGGCCTAGAAATTTTAGAGAAGTCTTTAATAAATCTCCTATAGAAACCAACATGATCGAGGAAACTACGAATACCTTTGATATCTTTAGGACATGGCATTTTCTCAATTGCATCAACTTTAGCTTTATCCACCTCAATACCTCATTCAAAAATTTTATGTCCCAAGACAATACCTTCATTAACCATAGACTGGCACTTCTCCCAATTCAAGACAAGATTAGTTTGCTCAAGGTTGCTTAAGCAATCATCAAAAGAAGTTCCGTAAATGAAAAAATCATCCATGAAAACCTCAACAATCTTTTCACAAAAATCAGAGAATATAACAGTCATACATCTTTGAAAGGTAGCACATGCATTTCATAAACCAAAAGGCATATGTCTATAGGCATAAGTTCCAAAAGGACAAGTAAATGTGGTTTTCTCTTGATCAGGTTGTGAAACATGTATTTGAGAAAAACCAGAATATCCATCAAGGAAACAAAAGTGTGTGTTCTTTGACAATCTTTATAACATTTGATCAATAAAAGGTAGAGGGTAATGATCTTTTCTAGTAGCTTTATTTAACTTTCTAAAGTCAATTACCATTCTATAGCCAATAACAATTCTTTGTGGAATAAGTTCATTTTTATCATTAGGAACAACAGCAATACCTCCCTTGTTAGGGACACAATGAACAGGACTTACCCATCTACTATCCGCTATAGGATAAATTATACCTGCTTCTAGAAGCTTTAGTATTTCAGTTCTTACCACTTCTTTCACCTTAGGATTCAAACGTCGTTGGTGGTCAATAATGGGTTTAGCATCAGGTTCCATATTAATTTTGTGCTGACAGAGAGTGGGACTAATGCCCTTTAAATCATGAAGAGTATACCCAATAGCAGCTCGGTGCTTCTTCAGAACCTTCAATAATCTTTATTCTTCATGTTCTGAAAGGTTAGCACTAATAATAACAGGATATATCTTTCTCTCATCAAGATAAGCATATTTCAAAGTGTCTGGTAATTGTTTTAATTCAAACACATGATCACCTTTAGGTGGAGGAGGACCTCCTAGAGTTTCAATAGGCAAATTATGTTTAAGCAGAGGACGTTGTTCAAACAAAATATTATCTATTTCATTTCTTTCATGCAAATGCATATCATTTTCATGGTCAAGAAAATATTCTTGTAGACACATGTTGAGCCTCCAAGCGCAGAGTTTTGTTGGACACTAGCAATTTTCCCTCAAGTGGATGACCTAAGGTTTATCAATCATGGGAGGCGTATGATGAAGATGGTGTCTCGCAAACAACCCTACAACCAAATAATAAAAAGTCTCTTGTGTCCCCAACACACTAAATACAATGGTAATTTGTATAGGTGCACTAGTTTGGCGAAGAGATGGTGATACAAGTGTAATATGGATAGTAGATATTGATTTTTGTAATGGGAACAATAAAAAACAACAAGGTAGCAATTGATAAAACGGAGCACAAACGGTATTGCAATGCTTGAAAAAAGGCCTAGGGTACGTACTTTCGCTAGTGCAATCTCTCAACAATGCTAATATAATTGGATCATATAACCGCCCCTCAACGTGCGATGAAGAATCACTCCAAAGTTCCTATCTAGTGGGGAACATAAGAAGAAATTGTTTGTAGCTATTCTTTCTGATCGATCTATCCAAGAGTTCGTACTAAAATAACACCAAGTTATTCTTTTCGATCGATCTATAAAGAGTTCATACTAAAATAACACTAAGTTATTCTTTTCGATCAATCTATCAAGAGTTCGTACTAAAATAACACCAAAGCAAATTCGGATTCATAATACTCAATCCAACACAAAGAACCTCAAAGTGTGCCCTAAGATTTTTACCAGAGAAACAAAAGACGAGAACATGCATCAACCCCTATGCATAGATTACCACAATGTCACCTTGAGAATCCATGAGTTGAGTTCCAAAACATATCTCAAGTGAATCAATATAATACCCCATTGTCACCACGAGTATTCATATGCAAGACATATATCAAGTGCTCTCAAATCCATAAAAGTATTCAGCATGAAAACATCTAAGGTTGGAGACATATCAGTGTGATGGTGTCTCTATTAGCAAGTTTAATAGTAACATCTATGTCTTCTATTTCAGCGGGTCCTATATCATTCATAATTTATTAATATAAGATAAAAGGAATAGCACTTATGCTAGCACCTATGTCACATAAGCCATGATAACAGTGATCTCCTATTTTGACTAAGACAACAGGCATGCCAACAACAGGTCTATGTTTATCTTTTTCATCGGGTTTGGCAATTCTAGCGACTTCATCACAGAAGTAAATAACATGCCCATCTATATTTTCTACCAAGATATCTTTAACCATAGCAACACTACACTACTAGAAGAAGGGCTATAGCTAATATGGACATTAATGGTGCACCACATATGTGGTATGCCATTAATATCCATATAACTAATGGCGCACCACACCCACGGTGCGCCACTACTAACAATTTTTTTTTCCAAAACTAGACATGGCGCACCAGGGCATAGTGCGCCATTACCAGTTTTAACTAGTAATGGCGCATCACGCACTCTGTGCGCCACTACTAACAATTTTCTTTTACTTTTTTTTTAAAACTAGTAATGGCGCACGAGTGTATAGTGCACCATTACTAGTTCAAACTAGTAATGGTGCACCACAACCACGGTGCGCCACTACTAACAATTTTTTTGCAAAAACTAGTAATGGCGGGTTACTAATGACGCATTGTTAGGTGGTGCGCCATTACTAACTTTCTTTGCACCCCCCAGTGGACCGCCTTTTCAGTTTTAGAAAAAATAAAAGAAAATGATGGAAATGTCAAAAAATAAAAGAAAATAAGTTTCCCATGTGATATGTCGTCTAGTTGTTGGGAAAATTTACAAATATGAATTTCGACTTTATTTGCAAAATCTCTCTGGAATTTAATAAAATGGGCATAACTTTTGCATACGAACTCGGATTAAAAAGTTTTTTATATGAAAAATCATCTACTCAAAAAGTTGCATCCGAATTGAACCGAGAGAACATTGTTCAAGATTTTCAGAATCCCCAAAAACCTAACAGAATGAAAGATACGGGGCTTTTAAGATCTAGAGGGGGGAAATGAAAAAAATTCAAACTTAGTAGTGGTTTCAAAAAAATGGAATTTTTTTGAAATATGATACTCCCTCCGTTCCTTGATATAAGGTGTATAGATTTTTGAGAAAAACCGAAATATAAGGTGTCTTGCGTTGCACCACTCATTTAGATATTTTTTTAGAGATTTGATTACATTTACTTACATTACGCAAGCTCCTCTATTTTCTCATGTCAATTAGTCAGGTGTAACCTCACACAAAACTTGTGAAATTTTCACTCCACAGAACATTTTTGCTTCTCACTTTGGGCAATTAGCAATAATCTTTCTATGGACGTCCGGAAATCTGTTTCATGTAGCTTGGCAAGGAAATTTTGAATCATGGATACAGGATCCTTTACACGTAAGACCTATTGCTCATGCGATTTGGGATCCTTGCGTTCTTTAATTTCCGTGCCAAAAACTATACACCCTATATTTAGGAACAAAGGGAGTATGTAATATGACCGAGAAGTTTGAAATATTTTTTCAAAATTTCATCACACTCATGAACATGAACAAAGTCCTAGACATCAACAAGGTTTAATAGGGTTGATATGATAGATATATCAAAAAGTGCCTGTTAAGTGAGTTGGTGATGGGGTTGGATAGAACTGCGAAGTTAAGCATGCTCGGGCTGGAGTACTGTGAGGATGGTTGACCTTCCAAGAAGTTTGATCACGAAGTGCGATTTGATTTGAGATTAAGCATATTGACCCGAAATTAAGCGCCATAGTGACCCTAGATTAAGAAAAAATTGAAAAAAAATTCTGAAAAAAATTGTTAGTAATGGCGCACTTCTATGTGGTGCGCCATTACTAAGTTAGATAGTGCGCGATTACTATCTGTGATAGTAATGGCGCACCTATAGTGCACCATTACTATTTGTTACTAGTGGCATGGTAATAGTGGCGCACCTATAGTGCGCCATTAATGGCAACAATAGGTGCGCCACTAATTAGCCTTTTCCTAGTAGTGCTAGGTTCTACCTTGATTTGTTAAGCTGATTTAGGTGTTCTAATATAGCTTTTACTGATCATAGTTCAAACTTTAGCATGTTCCTTTATCCTAATAGGGAAATGTGGTTTTTTCAATATAAGCAGTAGGAACAACTGGATCAACATTATAAATAATAGTTTCATCTTTAGCTATTACCGGTTCTTTAATTTCTTCTTTAATAGGTGGGTGATATTTAAACCACTTCTCTTTAGGGAGATCAACATGAGTAGCAAAATGATTCACAAAAGGAGGCTACTATCTCAGGGTCAAGTCCATATTTAGTGCTAAACTTTTGAAAAGCATCGGGATTCATAAAAGATTTAACAGAATCATACATAAGCATAATACCTGACTCTTTACATTCGTCGAGCTCCCAATCTTCAGAGTTGCATTTAATTCTTCATAAAAGAACCAATACAAGAAGTATCGAGCATGGATCGATCATCATGAGAAAGCCGAGCATAAAAATTCTGAATGATAATTTCTCTTGAGAGCTCATGATTGGGGCATGAATATAACATTGACTTAAACCTCCCCCAAGCTAGAGCAATACTTTTGTTGGGGAACGTAGTAGTTTCAACAAAATTCCTAAGCACACGCAAGATCATGGTGATGCATAGCAACGAGAGGGGAGAGTATCGTCTACGTACCCTCGTAGACCATAAGCAGAAGCGTTATGACAACGTGGTTGATGTAGTCATATGTCTTCACGATCGACCGATCCTAGTACCGAAGGTACGGCGCCTTCACGACCTGCACACGTTCGGCTCGGTGATGTCCCACAAACTCACGATCAAGAAGAGTGTCGAGGGAGAGCTTCGTCGGCATGACGGCATGTTGACGGTGATGATGATGCTACCGGAAAAGGATTTCGCCTAAGAACCACTACGATATGACCGAGGTGGATTATGGTGGAGGGGGGCACCGCACACGGCTAAGGGATCAATGATCAACTTGTTTGTCTTGGGGTGCCCCCATGCCCCGTATATAAAGGAGCAAGGGGGGAGGCCAGCCGGCCCTTGCAGGGCGCGCCAGGAGGAGGAGTCCTCCTCCTAGTAGGAGTAGGACTCTCCTTTCCTACTCCTACTAGGAGGGGGAAAGGAAGGAGGAGAGGGAGAAGGAAGGAGAGGGAGGAAAGAAGGAAAGTGGTGCCGGCCCCCTAGTCCAATTAGGTTTGGGCTAGGGGGGGCACGCGCCCTGCCTTGTCCTACCTCCTCTCTTCCACCACTTGGCCCATGAGGCCCAATACTTCTTCCCCCGTATTGCCGTAACTCCCCGGTACTCCGAAAAAATACCCGAATCACTCGGAACCTTTCTGATGTCTGAATATAGTCGTCCAATATATAGATATTTACGTCTCGACCATTTCGAGACTCCTCGTCATGTCCCCGATCTCATCCAGGACTCCGAACTACCTTTGGTACATCAAAACACATAAACTCATAATACCGATCGTCACAAAACTTTAAGCATGCGGACCCTACGGGTTCGAGAACTATGTAGACATGACCGAGACACGTATCCGGTCAATAAGCAATAGCGGAACCTAGATGCTCATATTGGTTCCTACATATTCTACGAAGATCTTTATCGGTCAAACCACATAACAACATACGTTGTTCCCTTTGTCATCGGTATGTTACTTGCCCGAGATTCGATCGTCGGTATCAATATCTAGTTCAATCCCGTTACGGCAAGTCTCTTTACTCGTTCTGTAATACATCATCCCGCAACTAACTCATTAGTTACAATACTTTCAAGGCTTACAGTGATGTTCATTACCGAGAGGGCCCAGAGATACCTCTCCGACAATCGGAGTGACAAATCCTAATCTCGATCTATGCCAACTCAACAAGTACCATCGGAGACACCTGTAGAGCACCTTCATAATCACCTAGTTACGTTGTGACGTTTGGTAGCACACAAAGTGTTCCTCCAGTATTTGGGAGTTGCATAATCTCATAATCGGAGGAACATGTATAAGTCATGAAGAAAGCAATAGTAATATACTAAACTGTCAAATGCTAAGCTAACGGAATGGGTCAAGTAAATCACATCATTCTCTAATGATGTGATCCCGTTAATCAAATGAAAACTCATGTCTATGGCTAGGAAACTTAACCATCTTTGATTCAACGAGCTAGTCAAGTAGAGGCATACTAGTGGCACTCTGTTTGTCTATGTATTCACACATGTACTAAGTTTCCGTTTAGTACAATTCTAGCATGAATTATAAACGTTTATCATGATATAAGGAAATAAATAATAACTTTATTATTGCCTCTAGGGCATATTTCCTTCAATCTCCCACTTCCACTAGAGTCAATAATCTAGTTCACATCTTTATGTGATTAGTTCACATCTCCATGTGACTAATACCCAAAGGGTTTACTAGAGCCAATAATCTAGTTCACATCGCTATGTGATTAAAACCCAAAGAGTGATCATGTTTTGCTTGTGAGAGAAGTTTAGTCTACGGGTCTACAACATTCAAATTCGTATGTATTTCACAAATTTCTATGTCTACAATGCTCTGCACGGAGCTAGTCTAGCTAATTTCTCCCACTTTCAATATGTATCCAGATCAAGACTTTGAGTCATCTAGTTCGATGTAAAAAGCTTGCATCGACATAACTCTTTACGACAAACTCTGTTATCACCTCCATAACCGAGAAATATTTCCTTAGTCCTCTAAGGATAATCTTGACTGCTGTCCAGTGATCTACTCCTAGATCACTATTGTACTCCCTTGCCAGAATCATGCTAAGGTATACAATAGGACTGGTAAATAGCACGGCATACTTTATAGAACCTATGACTGAGGCATAGGGAATGACTTTTCATTCTCTTTCTATTTTTTGCTGTGGTCGGGTTTTGAGTTTTTACTCAACTTCGCACCTTGCAACATAGGCAAGAACCTTCTTTGACTGTTCCATTTTGGACTACTTCAAAATCTTGTCAAGGTATGTACTCATTGAAAAAACTTATCAAGCGTCTTGTTCTATCTCTATAGATCTTGATGCTCAATGTGTAAGCAGCTTCATCGAGGTCTTTCTTTGAAAAACTCTTTTCAAACACTCCTTTATGCTTTCCAGAAAATTATACATTATTTCCGATCAACAATAAGTCATTCACATATACTTATCAGAAATGTTGTAGTGCTCCCACTCACTTTATCAAAGCATATATTCCAACTCCGAGATGCTTGCACCAGTCCATAGATGGATCGATGGAGCTTGCTCACTTTGTTAGCACATTTAGGATCGACAAAACCTTTTGGTTGCATCATATACAACTCTTCTTTAAGAAATCCATTAAGCAATGCAGTTTTGACATCCATTTGCCAGATTTCATAAAATGCGGCAACTGCTAACATGATTCGGACGGACTTAAGCATCACTACGGGTGAGAAAGTCTCATCGTAGTCAACCCCTTGAACTTGTCGAAAACCTTTTGCAACAAGTCGAGCTTTGTAGACAGTAACACTACTATCATCGTCTGTCTTCCTCTTGAAGATCCAGTTATTCTTAATGACTCACCGATCATCGGGCAAGTCAATCAAAGTCCATACTTTGTTCTCATACATGGATCCCATCTCAGATTTCATGGCCTCAAGCTATTTCGTGGAATCTGGGGTCATCATCGCTTCCTCATAGTTCGTAGGTTTGTCATGGTCTAGTAACATGACTTCCAGAAAGGATTACCGTACCACTCTGGTGCGGACCATACTCTGGTTAGCCTACGAGATTCGGTAGTAACTTGATCTAAAGTTTCATGATCATCATCATTAGCTTCCTCACTAATTGGTGTAGAGATCACTAGAACTGATTTCTGTGATGAACAACTTTCCAATTCGGGAGAAGGTACAATTACCTCATCAAGTTATACATTCCTCCCATTCACTCCTTTCGAAAGAAACTTCTTCTCTAGAAAGGATCCACTCTTAGCAAAAAAATCGCCTTTCGGATCTGTGATATAAGGTGTACCCAACAGTTTCTTTTGGGTATCCTATGAAGACGCACTTTTCCAATTTAGGTTTGTGCTTATCAGGCTGAAACTTTTTCACATAAGCATCACAACCCCAATCTTTAAGAAACGATAGCTTAGGTTTCTAGCCAAACCATAGTTCATATGGTGTCGTCTCAACGGATTAGACGGTGCCCTATTTAATGTGAATGTAGCTATCTCTAATGCATAACCCTAAAATGATAGTGGCAAATCGATAAGAGACATCATAGATTGCACTATATCCAATAAAGTACGGTTATGACGTTCGAACACACCATTATGCTGTGGTGTTCCAGGTGGCATGAATTTGTGAAACTATCCCAGATTGTTTTAGTTGAAGACCAAACTCGTAACTCAAATATTTCTCTCTGCGATCAGATTGTAGAAACTTTATTTTCTTGTTATGATGATTTTCCACTTCACTCTAAAATTCTTTAAACTTTTCAAATGTTTCAGACTTATGTTTCATGAAGTAGATATACCCATATCTGCTCAAATCATCTGTGAAGGTCAAAAAATAATGATACTGCCGCGAGCCTCAACACTCATCAGACCGCATACATCAGTATGTATTATTTCCAATAAGTCGGTTGCTCGCTCTATTGTTCCGGAGAACGGAGTCTTAGTCATCTTGCCTATGAGGCATGGTTCGCAAGCATCAACTAATTCATAATCAAGTGATCCCAAAAGCCCATCAGCATGGATTTTCTTCAGGCGCTTTACACCAATATGACCTAAACGGCAGTGCCACAAATTAGTTGCACTATCATTATTAACTTTGCATCTTTTGGCTTCAATATTATGAATATGTGTATCACTACGATCGAGATTCAATACACCATTTATATTGAGTGTATGACCATAGAAGGTTTTATTCATGTAAATAGAATAGCAATTATTCTTTGACTTAAATGAATAATCATATTGCAATAAACATGATCAAATCATATTCATGCACAACGCAAACACCAAATAACATTTATTTAGGTTTAACACTAATCCCTAAAGTATATTGAGTGTGCGATGATGATCATATCAATCTTGGAACCACTTCCAACACACATCGTCACTTCACCCTTAACTAGTCTATGTTCATGCTGCAACTCCCGTTTCGAGTTACTACTCTTTAGTGACTGAACCAGTATCAAAATACCGAGGGGTTGCTATGAACACTAGTAAAGTACACATCAATAACATGTATATCAAATATACCATTGTTCACTTTGCCATCCTTCTTATCCGCCAAGTATCTAGGGCAGTTCCACTTCCATTGACCATTTCCTTTGCAGTAGAAGCACTCAATTTTAGGCTTGGGTCTAGCTTTAGGCTTCTTCATGGGAGCAGCAACTTGTTTTCTATTCTTCTTTCAAGTTCCTCTTTCTTTCCCTTTGCCCTTTTCTTGAAACTAGTGGTCTTGTTAACCATCAACACTTGATGCTATTTCTTGATTTCTACCTTCGCCGATTTCAGCATCGCGAAGAGCTTGGGAATTATTTCCGTTATCCCTTACATACTATAGTTCATCAAGAAGTTCTAGTAACTTGGTGATAGTGACTAGAGAACTGTGTCAATTACTATCTTATCTGGAAGATTAACTCCCACTTTATTCAAGTGATTGTAGTACTCAGACATTCTGAGCATATGCTCACTAGCTGAGCTATTCTCCTCCATCTTGTAGGCAAAGTACATGTCAGAGGTCTCATACCTCTTAACAAGGGCATGAGTCTGAAATACCAATTTCATCTCCTGGAACATCTCATATGTTCCGTGGCGTTCAAAACATTTTTGAGTCCCGGTTCTAAGCCGTAAAGCATGGTGCACTAAACTATCAAGTAGTCATCATACTGATCTTGTCAAACGTTCATAACGTCTGCATCTGCTCTTGCAACAGTTCTGTCACCTAGTGGTGCATCAAGGACATAATACTTCTATACAGCATTGAGGATAATCCTCAGATCACGGAGCTAGTCCGCATCATTGCTACTAACATCTTTCAACTTATTTTTCTCTAGGAACATATCAAAAAAATAAACGGGGAGCTACATCCCAAGCTATTGATCTACAACATAGATATGCAAATACTATCAGGACTAAGTTCATGATAAATTTAAGTTCAATTAATCATATTACTTAAGACTCCCACTTAGATAGACATCGCTCTAATCATCTAAGTGATCATGTGATCCATATCAACTAAACCATGTCCGATCATCATGTGAGATGGAGTAGTTTTCAATGGTGAACATCACTATGTTGATCATATCTACTATATGATTCACGCTTGACCTTTAGGTCTCAGTGTTCCGAGGCCATATCTGCATATGCTAGGCTCGTCAAGTTGAACCCAAGTATTTTTGTGTGTGCAAAACTGTCTTGCACCCGTTGTATAATATGAATGTAGAGCTTATCACACCCGGTCATCACGTGGTGTCTCAGCACGAAGGACTTTGGCAACAGTGCATACTCAGGGAGAACACTTGTACCTTGAAATTTAGTGAGAGATCATATTATAATGCTACCTCCGAACTAAGCAAAAATAAGATGTATAAAAGATAAACATCACATGCAATCCAAATATGTGACATGATATGGCCATCATCATATTGTGCTTTTGACCTCCATCTCCAAAGTACTGTCATGATCTCCATTGTTACCGGCATGACACCATGTTCTCCATCATCTTGATCTTTTATCAATGTGTTGTCACATGGTCGTCTCACCAGCTATTGCTTTTGCAACTATTGCTATCGCATAGCGATAAAGTAAAGAAATTACATGGCACTTGCATCTTATGCAATAAAGAGACAACTGTAAGGCTTTTGCTAGTTGCCGATAACTTCAACAAAACATGATAATCTCATACAAAAACTTATATCTCATCACGTCTTGACCATATCACATCACAACAAGCCCTGCAAAAACAAGTTAGACGTCCTCTATTTTGTTGTTGCAAGTTTTACATGGCTGCTATGGGCTGAGCAAGAACCGTTCTTACCTACGCATCAAAACCGCAACGATATTTCATCAAGTATGTGATGTTTTAACCTTCACAAGGACCAGGCGTAGCCACACTCGATTCAACTAAAGTTGGAGAAACTGACACCTGCCAGCCACCTGTGTGCAAAGCACGTCGGTAGAACTAGTCTTGCGTAAGCGTACGCGTAATGTCGGTCCGGGCCGCTTCATCCAACAATACCGCCGAACCAAAGTATGACATGCTGGTAAGTAGTATGACTTGTATCGCCCACAACTCACTTGTGTTCTACTCGTGCATATAACATCTACGCATAAACCTGGCTCGGATACCACTGTTGGGGAACGCAGTAATTTCAAAAAAAATCCTACACACACGCAAGATCATGGTGATGCATAGCAACGAGAGGGGAGATTATCATCTACGTACCCTCGTAGACCATAAGTGGAAGCGTTATGACAACGCAGTTGATGTAGTCATACGTCTTCACGATCGACCGATCCTAGTACTGAAGGTACGGCACCTCCGTGATCTGCACACGTTCGGCTCGGTGACGTCCCATGAACTCACGATCTAGCAGAGTGTCAGGGAGAGCTTCGTCAGCAAGACAGCATGATGACGGTGATGATGATGCTACCAGAATAGGGCTTCACATAAGCACCACTACGATATGACCGAGGTGGATTATGGTGGAGGGGGGTACCGCACACGGCTAAGGGATCAGTGATCAACTTTTGTGTCTTGGGGTGCCCCCTACCCCCGTATATAAAGGAGCAAGGGGGAGGCCGGCCGGCCCTTGCAGGGCACGCCAGGAGGAGGAGTCCTCCTCCTAGTAGGAGTAGGACTCCCCTTTCCTACTCCTACTAGGAGGGGGATAGGAAGGAGGAGAGGGAGAAGGAAGGAGAGGGAGGAAAGGGGGGCTGCCCCCCTAGTCCAATTCAGTTTGGGCTAGGGGGGCCGAGCACCCTTCCTTGTCCTGCCTCCTCTCTTCCACCACTTGGCCCATGAGGCCCAATACTTCTTCCCCCGGTACTCTAAAAAATACTTGAATCACTCGGGACCTTTCCAATGTCCGAATATAGTCGTCCAATATATAGATGTTTACGTCTCGACCATTTTGAGACTCCACGTCATGTCCCCGATCTCATCCGGGACTCCGAACTACTTTCGGTACATCAAAACACGTAAACTCATAATACCATCGTCACAGAACTTTAAGCGTGCGGACCCTACGGGTTCAAGAACTATGTAGACATGACCGAGACACGTATCCGGTCAATAACCAATAGCGGAACCTGGATGCTCATATTGGTTCCTTCATATTCTACGAAGATCTTTATTGGTCAAACTGCATAACAACATACGTTGTTCCCTTTGTCATCGGTATGTTACTTGCCCGAGATTCGATCGTCGGCATCTCAATACCTAGTTCAATCTCGTTACTGGCAAGTCTCTTTACTCGTTCCATAATACATCATCCCGCAACTAACTCATTGGTTACAATGCTTGCAAGGCTTATAGTGATGTGCATTACCGAGAGGGCCCAGAGATACCTCTTTGACAATCGGAGTGACAAATCCTAATCTTGATCTATGCCAACTCAACAAGTACCATCGGAGACACCTCTAGAGCACCTTTATAATCACCCAGTTACGTTGTGACGTTTGGTAGCACACAAAGTGTTCCTCCGGTATTCGGGAGTTGCATAATCTCATAGTCGTAGGAACATGTATAAGTCATGAAGAAAGCAATAACAATATACTAAACGATCAAATGCTAAGCTAACGGAATGGGACAAGACAATCACATCATTCTCTAATGATGTGATCCCGTTAATCAAATGACAACTCATGTCTATGGCTAGGAAACTTAACCATCTTTGATTCAACAAGCTAGTCAAGTAGAGGCATACTAGTGACACGCTGTTTGTCTATGTATTCACACATGTACTAAGTTTCCGATTAATACAATTCTAGCATGAATAATAAACATTTATCATGATATAAGGAAATAAATAATAACTTTATTATTGCCTCTAGGACATATTTCCTTCAACTTTCTCCTTCACGAGGCCAAAAATTATATATGTAATTCCAATCACGATGCACTAGATGCATAGGATAATTTTTTTTGGTGAAACTGCAATTTCAATCGATTCCAATTCCAAGATCCAATATCATCGCATAGCCTATACCATGCCAATGATTTTCCCTTCAAAAATAAAGGGGAAACCTTCTTCTTAGCTTCATCTTCATGTAAACCTGCAAGCTTAAATAATCCACAAATTTCATCCACATATATCAAGTGCATATCAGGATGTTCGGTTCCATCTCCTGTATAAGGATTAGCTAGCAGTTGTTCTATCATACCTGAAGGAATTTCATAACCAATATTTTCAGTTGGTGCAGTAGGTTGAGGGGAAACTAATTGTGGTTCCGTTCAAGGTGAAGATACCCCGAACAAACTCCTCAAAGGATTGTTTTTCATAGTAACAAGTGACAATAAATTTCAGCACGTAATAATAACTTCTCCTTACCAATTTCCACTTACCAAGAGCGCTTCACTCCCCGGCAACAGCGCCAGAAAAGAGCCTTGATGACCCATAAGTATATGGGATGAATCTTAGTCCTTTAGATAAGTAAGAGTGTTGAACCCAATGAGGAGGAGAAGGAAATGGCAAACGGTTTTTAGCAAGGTATTCTCTGCAAGCACTAAAATTATAAGTAACGAGTAGTTTGATAGCAAGATAATTTGTAACGAATAAGTAATGGTAACAGTAACAAAAGTGCAGCAAGGTAGCCCAATCCTTTTGAGGCAAAGGACAGACAAAAACAGTCTCTTATGATAAGCAAAGCATTCTTAAGGGTACACGAGAATTTCATCTAGTCACTTCCATTATGTTGGTTTGTTTTGTGTTCGCTACTTTGATAATTTGATATGTGGGTGGGCCGGTGCTTAGGTGTTGTTCTTACTTGAACAAACCTCCTACTTATTATTAACCCCCTCGCAAGCATCCACAACTACGAGAAAAGTATTAAGAATAAATTCTAACCATAGCATTAAACTTTTGGATCCAAATCAGCCCCTTACGGAATAGCACATAAACTAGGGTTTAAGCTTCTGTCACCCTCGCAACCCATCATCTAATAACTACTCCACAATGCGTTCCCTTAGGCCCAAATATGGTGAAGTGTCATGTAGTCAACATTCACATGACACCACTAAGGGAATCACAACATACATACCATCAAAATGTCGAACACATCTGAAGTTCCATGATTACTTGCAACAAGATTTCCCCCGTGACCTCAAAAAAAAGTAACTACTCACAAATGATAATCATGCTCAAGATCATAGCGGTATTAAATAGCATAATGGATCTGAACATATAATCTTCCACCAAATAAACCATATAATAATTAACTACAAGATGTAATCAACACTACTAGTCACCCACAAGTACAAATCTATAGTTCCGCTACAAAGATTGAACACAAGAGATGAACTAGGGTTTGAGAGGAGATGGTGATGTTGAAGATGTTGATGGATATTTCCCTCCCCAAGATGGGAGAGTTGTTGGTGATGATGATGACGATGATTTCCCCCTCGAGGAGGGAAGTTACCCCAGCGGAATCGCTCCCCCGGAGGGCAAAAGTGCTCCTGCCCAAGTTCCGCCTAGAGACAGCGGCGCTTCATCCCTAAAATCCTCCCCTCATTTTTCTAGGTCAAAATGACTTATATACCAGAAGAGGGGCACCAGAGGTGGGCCGAGGAGGGCACAACCCACCAGGGCGCGCCTGGGCCTCCTGGTACTTATTGGCTCCAATATTTCTTATATATTCCATAAAAAATCTCCGTAAAGTTTCAGCTCATTTCGAGTTGTGCAGAATAGGTAGCCTGATGTAGCTTTTTCAGGCCCAGAATTCCAGCTGCCGGTATTCTCCCTCTTTGTGTGAACCTTGCATATTATGAGAGAAAAGACATTAGAATTAGTCCAAAAGTCATTATTATGCATAATAAACAATAAAAATAACAGTAGATAAACATGATGCAAAATGGACGTATCAATCCACAACACTAACGCCAAAGGAACTAATACCTTTGAATCGAGCCTTTCACTTGAGCTTGATGCTCCTTCTTGGCTCACGTTGAAGGCAAGACATTGGTGAAGTCTTCAAGTAGCTCCTCCACATATATTGAGGGAAGCTTTGCTTTGCATTCATCTTCACTTGTCCATCATCATTACTTAATGACATCCATCGATGAGCATCAAGCTTTCTTATAAGCACCAAGCTCATGAGAATTACCTAACCCACATAACATAGACAACACATAATATGGATTAGTACACCAAGTGCAATTGACAATTACTTACCATACCACAAGATCTCATGTGGTACATTATTTGCACTTGTGTGGTGACCATCTTTGAGTTCAATATTTGATCTTCATCCTGGTCAACATTTATATTTGCTCCATGATTAATCTTGATGTGCCTTGTTCATATCTTCACATCCTTCACTACTTCAGCACATGATCACTAATATCTCAATTCACCATGACCATACCAAGTTTCCCTGTGAATCTCATATTGTCCATCACTTGCTCGTTTTCATGCTCCAACATAGTCTCTTGAGAGGCACAATGAATTCTTCACTTGAATTACTTGCTTCAAGACATAGTCATCCATGACTCAACATATGAGATCATCATGATCCTATCTTCAAGCATATGTAGAATTCTTCTCTTTAATCATTCCCTCAAGATCTTGACCCATCTTGGTTCAATCCATAATTCTAAGCATGAGAACTTCTGAGATCCTTAATGAACTCCATATAGATCACATCTTGTTTGTCACATGAATTCATCTTCATCATATTTGATTCAGACATTGAGCTCAATCTTAATGCACAACTATATGTATATGTCATCCATTCCAAATCCATTCGGTATCCTTCTTGCATCATCATGGAACAAACATCCTTCAATTCATTCAATATTATTCATGCATTGCAAAATGGAACTTTCCTTCAAATGTATAACTCAATGCAAACATTAGTCCATTAGGATTGTCATCAATTACAAAAACCAGACATGGGGACTACATGCACTTTCATGGGGACTCAAACTTTTGGGTTGGTCTCATGGATACGAAGAAACATTTCTTCCACTATGGATCCTTCTCTATTAAAGATCACTCAGAAATTAGATTCTGGGAGGACTAGTGGCTAGGTAATGCCACACTTCAGGAACAATATCCAGCCCTATTCAATATTGTTCGTCACAAGGGTGATACTATCGGCACGATACTGGATTCCTATCCTTCGAATGTGACATTCAGAAGACATTTAATAGGACACAGACTTTCATTGTGGAACACTTTGATAAATCGTCTCGCCGTGTTGCGCTTATCACAAGGTGCCGATGAATTTCGTTGGAATCTAAACACAAGTGGTAAATTCTTGGTTGATTATTTGTATAGTGCTTTGATCCAATCAGATGTGACAATTGATAATAATAATAAGGAGATTTGGACTTAAGAATAAAATCTTTGTGTGGTATCTTTGTCGAGGAGTCATTCTTATCAAAGATAACCGTATTAAGAGGAATTGGCATGGAAGTACGCAATATGTTTTTTGTCATCAAGACGAAACAATAAAACATTTGTTCTTTCAATGTAAATTAGCTCGTTCTATATGGACAGTCACCTAACTAGCTTCTGGCTTGTATCATAATGTTGCTAACAATTTTGGCAACTGGTTACATGGGATAGATCACATGTTTAGAATTTTTCTCACACTGGGAACGCTTCCCATTATTTGGCCGCTTTGGCTATGTAGAAATGATAAGAATTTTAATGATAAAAGTACTTATCTGATGCAGGTTATCTACATGTGTACCGGTACGCAACATTTATGGTCATCTCTACAATGTGTGGAGAATCAAGACCTATTTACGGATGTGTATACACACTTGGAGCACACTGCGAGGGATACTTTTACCCAACATGGTGTTGGGGAACGCAGTAATTTCAAAAAAAAATCCTACGCACACGCAAGATCTATCTAGGTGATGCATAGCAACAAGAGGGGTGAGTGTTGTCTACGTACCCTTGTAAACCGTAAGCGGAAGCGTTATGACAACGTGGTTGCTGTAGTCATACGTCTTCACGATCCAACCAATCCTAGTACCGAAAGTATGGCACCTCCACGATCTGCACACGTTCAGCTCGGTGATGTCCCATGAACTCTCGATCCAGCTGAGTGTCGAGGGAGAGCTTCGTCAGCACGTCGTCGTGATGACGGTGATGATGATGCTACCGGCGCAGGGCTTCGCATAATCACTACGACGATATGACCGAGGTGGATTATGGTGGAGGGGGGCACCGCACACGGCTAAGACAATGATCAACTTGTGTGTCTATGCGGTGCCCCCCTCCCCGTATATAAAGGAGTGGAGGAGGGGGAGGGCCGGCCCTCTATGGCGCGCCCTAGGGGAGTCCTACTCCCACCGGGAGTAGGATCCCCCCTTCCAAGTAGTAGGAGTAGGACAGAATGAAGGGGATGAGAGGGGAAAGGAAAGGGGGGCCGGCCTCCACCCAATTCGGATTGGGCTAGGGGGGGCACGCCTCCCACCTTTTCCCTTCCTCTCCACTATTCCACTAAGGCCCAATAAGGCCCATATACTCCCCAGGGGGTTCCGGTAACCTCCCGGTACTCCGGAAATTGCCCGAACTCATCCGGAACCTTTCTGATATCCAAACATAGGCTTCCAATATATCGATCTTTATGTCTCGACAATTTAGAGACTCCTCGTCATGTCCATGATCATATCCGGGACTCCGAACTTCCTTCGGTACATCAAAACACATAAGCTCATAATACTGATCATCACCGAACGTTAAGCGTGCGGACCCTACGGGTTCGAGAACTATGTAGACATGACCGAGACTCATCTCCGGTAAATAACCAATAGCGGAACCTAGATGCTCATATTGGTTCCTACATATTCTACGAAGATCTTTATCGGTCAAACCACACAACAACATACGTTGTTCCCTTTGTCATCGGCATGTTACTTACCCGAGATTCGATCGTCGGTATCTCAATACCTAGTTCAATCTCGTTACCGGCAAGTCTCTTTACTCATTCCATAATGCATCATCCCGCAACTAACACATTAGTCACATTGCTTGCTAGGCTTATAGTGATGTGCATTACCGAGAAGGCCCAGAGATACCTCTCCGATACTCGGAGTGACAAATCCTAATCTCGATCTATGCCAACTCAACAAACACCATCAGAGACACCTTTAGAGCATCTTTATAGTCACCCAGTTACGTTGTGACGTTTGATAGCACACTAAGTGTTCCTCCGGTATTCGGGAGTTGCATGATCTCATAGTCATAGGAACATGTATAAGTTATCGGGAAAGCAATAGCAACAAACTAAAAGATCATTGTGCTAAGCTACCGGATGGGTCAAGGAAATCACGTCATTGTCTAATGACGTGATCCCATTAATCAAATGACAACTCATGTCTATGGTCAGGAAATATAATCATCATTGATTCATCGAGCTAGTCAAGTAGAGGCATACAAGTGACGCTTTGTTTGTCTATGTATTCACACATGTACTAAGTTTCCGGTTAATACAATTCTAGCATGAATAATAAACATTTATCATGATATAAGGAAATATAAATAACAACTTTATTATTGCCTCTAGGGGATATTTCCTTCAGTCTCCCACTTGTAGTAGAGTCAATAATCTAGATTACATTGTAATGATTCTAACACCCATGGAGTCTCGGTGCTGATCATGTTTTGCTCGTGAGAGAGGCTTAGTTAACGGGTCTGCAGCATTCAGATCCATATGTATCTTCGAAACTCTATGTCTCCCTCCTTGACTTGATCGCGGATGGAATTGAAGTGTCTCTTGATGTGCTAGGTTCTCTTGTGAAATCTGGATTCCTTTGCCAAGACAATTGCACCAGTACTGTCACAAAAGATTTTCATTAGACCCGATGCACTAGGTATTACACCTTGATATATCGGATATGAACTCCTTCATTTGCTGCTTCCGAAGCAGCTATGTACTCCGCTTCACATGTAGATCCCGCCACGACGCTCTGCTTGGAACTGCACCAACTAACAGCTCCACCATTTAATAAAAATATGTATCCAGTTTGTGACTTAGAGTCATCTGGATCAGTTTCAAAGCTTGCATCGACGTAACCATTTACGATGAGCTCTTTGTCACCTCCATAAACGAGAAATATATCCTTAGTCCTTTTCAGGTATTTCAGGATGTTCTTTACCGCTATCCAGTGATCCACTCCTGGATTACTTTGGTACCTCCCTGCTAAACTAATAACAAGGCACACATCGGGTCTGGTACACAACATTGCATACATGATAGAGCCTATGGCTGAAGCATAGGGAATGACTTCCATTTTTCTCTCTATCTTCTGCAGTGGTCGGGCATTGAGTCTGACTCAACTTCACAACTTGTAACATAGGCAAGAACCCTTTCTTTCCTTGATCCATTTTGAACTTCTTCAAAACTTTTATCAATGTATGCGCTTTGTGAAAGTCCAATTAAGCATCTTGATCTATCTCTATAGATCTTCATGCCCAATATATAAGCAGCTTCATCGAGGTCTTTCATTGAAAAGTTCTTATTCAAGTATCCTTTTATGCTATTCAGAAATTCAGTATCATTTCTGATCAACAATATGGCATCTACATATAATATCATAAATTCTACAGAGCTCCCACTCACTTCTTGTAAATACAGGCTTCTCCAAAAGTATGTATAAAACCATATGCTTTGATCACACTATCAAAGCGTATATTCCAACTCCGAGAGGCTTGCACCAGTCCATAAATGGATCGCTGGAGCTTACACACTTTGTTAGCACCTTTTGGATCGACAAAACCTTCTGGTTGCATCATATACAACTCTTCTTTAAGATATCCATTAAGGAATGCAGTTTTGACATCCATTTGCCAAATTTCATAATCATAAAATGCGGCAATTGCTAACATGATTCGGACGGACTTAAGCATCGCTACGGGTGAGAAGGTCTCATCATAGTAAACTCCTTGAACTTATCAAAAACCTTTTGCAACAAGTCAAGCTTTGTAGACAGCAACATTACCGTCAGTGTTAGTCTTCTTCTTGAAGATCCATTTATTCTCTACGGCCTGCCGATCATTGGGCAAGTCAACCAAAGTCCACACTTTGTTCTCATACATGGATCCCATCTCAGATTTCAGGGCCTCAAGCCATTTTGCAGAATCTGGGCTCATCATCGCTTCCTCATAGTTCGTAGGTTCATCGTGGTCAAGTAACATGACCTCCAGAACAGGATTACCATACCACTCTGGTGCGGATCTTACTCTGGTTGACCTACAAGGTTCAGTAGTAACTTGATCAGAAGCTTCATGATCAACATCATTAGCTTCCTCACTTACTGGTGTAGGAATCATTGGAACTGATTTCAGTGATGAACTAGTTTCCAATAAGGGAGAAGGTACAATTACCTCATCAAGTTCTACTTTCCTCCCACTCACTTCTTTTGAGAGAAACTCCTTCTCTAGAAAGGATCCATTCTTAGCAACGAATATCTGGCCTTCGGATCTGTGATAGAAGGTGTACCGAACAGTCTTCTTTGGGTATCCTATGAAGACAGATTTCTCCAATTTGGTTTCGAGCTTATCAGGTTGAAGCTTTTCACATAAGCATCGTGATACGTCTCCATCGTATCTACTTTTCCAAACACTTTTGCCCTTGTTTTGGACTCTAACTTGCATGATTTGAATGGAACTAACCCGGACTGACGCTGTTTTCAGTAGAATTGCTATGGTGTTATTTATGTGCAGAAACAAAAGTTCTCAGAATGACCTGAAACTTCACGGAACATCTTTTTGGAAATAATAAAAAAATCCTTGCAAAAGATGAAGACCAGGGGGCCACCACCTGTCCACGAGGGTGGGGGCGCGCCTGCCCCCCTAGGGCGCCCCACTACCTCGTGGGCCCCCTGGAGCTCCTACGACCTCAACTCCAACTCTATATATTTGCTTTCGGGGAGAAAAAAATTAGGGAGAAGGATTCATCGCATTTTACGATACGGAGCCGCCGCCAAGCCCTGAAACCTCTCGGGAGGGCTGATCTGGAGTCCGTTCGGGGCTCCGGAGAGGGGAATACGTCGCCATCGTCATCATCAACCATCCTCCATCACCAATTTCATGATGCTCATCACCGTGCGTGAGTAATTCCATCGTAGGCTTGCTAGACGGTGATGGGTTGGATGAGATCTATCATGTAATCGAGTTAGTTTTATTAGGGTTTGATCCCTAGTATCCACTATGTTCTTAGATTGATGTTGCTATGACTTTGCTATGCTTAATGCTTGTCACTAGGGCCCGAGTGCCATGATTTCAGATCTGAACCTATTATGTGTTCATCAATATATGAGAGTTCTTGATCCTATCTTGCAAGTCTATAGTCACCTATTATGTGTTATGATCCATTAACCCCGAAGTGACAATAATCGCGATACTTACCAGTGATGACCGTAGTTTGAGGAGTTCATGTATTCACTATGTGTTAATGCTTTGGTCCAGTACTCTATTAAAAGGAGGCCTTAATATCCCTTAGTTTCCATTAGGATCCCACTGCCATGGGAGGGTAGGACAAAAGATGTCATGCAAGTTCTTTTCCATAAGCACGTGTGACTATATTCGGAATACATGCCTACATTACATTGATGAATTGGAGCTAGTTCTGTGTCACCCTATGTTATGATTGTTACATGATGAACCGCATCCGGCATAATTCTCCATCACCGATCCATTGCCTGCGAGCTTTCCATATATTGTTCTTCGCTTATTTACTTTTCCGTTGCTATTGCTATCATCACTACAAAATTCCAAAAACATTACTTTTGTTACCGTTATCTTTTGCTACCGTTACCACTACTATCATATTACTTTGATAGTAAATACTTTGCTGCGGATATTAAGTTTCCAGGTGTGGTTGAATTGACAACTCATCTGCTAATACTTGAGAATATTCTTTGGCTCCCCTTGTGTCAAATCAATAAATTTCGGTTGAATACTCTACCCTCGAAAATTGTTGCGATCCCCTATACTTGTGGGTTATCACATCGCAGGCCCAAACTTTAAGAAATGACAACTTGGATTTCTTGCCAAACCACAGTTCATAAGGTGTCATCTCAACGGATTTTGATGGTGCCCTATTTAACGTGAATGCAGTCGTCTCTAAAGCATATCCCCAAAATGATAGCGGCAAATCAGTGAGAGAAATCATAGGTCGCACCATATCTAATAAAGTGCGGTTGCGATGTTCGGACACACCATTACGTTGTGGTGTTCCAGGTGGCGTGAGTTGCGAAACTATTCCGCATTGTATCAAATGAAGACCAAACTCATAACTCAAATATTCACCTCCACGATCAAATCATAGAAACTTAATTTTCTTGTTATGATGATTTTCCACTTCACTCTGAAATTCTTTGAACTTTTCAAATGTTTCAGACTTATGTTTCATCAAGTAGATATACCCATATCTGCTCAAGTCATCTGTGAAGGTAAGAAAATAACGATATCCGCCGCGAGCCTCAATGTTCATTGGGCCACATACATCAGTATGTATGATTTCTAATAACTTTGTTGCTCGCTCCATTGTTCTGGAGAATGGAGTTTTAGTCATCTTGCCCATGAGGCATGGTTCGCAAGTACCAAGTGATTCATAATCAAGTGATTCCAGAAGTCCATCGGAATGGAGTTTCTTCATGCGCTTTACACTAATATGACCCAAACGGTAGTGCCACAAATAAGTTGCACTATCATTATCAACTCTGCATCTTTTGGCTTCAATACTATGAACATGGGTATCACTACTATCAAGATTTAGTAAAAATAAACCACTCATCAAGGGTGCATGACCATAAAAGATATTACTCATATTAATAGAACAACCATTATTCTCTGATTTAAATGAATAACTATCTCGCATCAAACAAGATCCAGATATAATGTTCATGCTCAATGCTGGCACCAAATAACAATTATTTAGGTCTAAAACTAATCCCAAAGGTAGATGTAGAGGTAGTGTGCTGATGGCGATCACATCGACTTTGGAACCATTTCCCACGTGCATCGTCACCTCGTCCTTAGCCAATCTTCGCTTAATCCATAGCCCCTGTTTCGAGTTGCAAATATTAGCAACAGAACCAGTATCAAATACCCAGGTGCTACTATGAGCATTAGTAAGGTACACATCAATAACATGTATATCGAATATACCTTTCACTTTGCCATCCTTCTTCTCCGTCAAATACTTGGGGCAGTTCCACTTCCAGTGATGAGTCCCTTTGCAGTAGAAGCACTCAGTTTCAGGCTTAGGTCCAGACTTGGGTTTCTTCACTTGAGCAGCAACTGGCTTGCTGTTCATCTTGAAGTTCCCCTTCTTCCCTTTACCCTTTTCTTGAAACTAGTGGTCTTGTTGACCATCAATACTTGATGCTCCTTCTTGATTTCTACCTCCGTAGCCTTTAATATTGCGAAGAGCTCGGGAATAGTCTTATCCATCCCTTGTATATTATAGTTCATCATGAAGCTCTTGTAGCTTGGTGGTAGTGATTGAAGAACTCTGTCAATGACACTATCATCAGGAAGATTAACTCCCAGCTGAGTCAAGTGGTTGTGGTACCTAGACATTCTGAGTATATGTTCACTGACAGAACTATTCTCCCCCATTTTTGCAGCTGTAGAACTTATTGGAGACTTCATATCTCTCAATCCGGGCATGTGCTTGAAATATTAACTTCAACTCCTGGAACATCTCATATGCTCCATGACGTTCAAAACGTCATTGAAGTCCCGGTTCTAAGCCGTCACTACAAAAAATACACTTCCGTGATGATACGTGTTTGTCACAGTAGGTCGCGTTTTTTGTCATGCATGTACATCCATGACGATTTTATGACAGAATCAAGATAGTCATACATGTGCTGTCGTAGAAGTGTTCCATGACATTACCAAAATTATCATCATGGAAGTGTGCACTTCCATGACAATAAATCGCGCGTCACATAAGTGCTTTCGTCAAGGGTGACCGACACGTGGCATCCACCGTAACGGAACGCCGTTAGGCTATCTGGTCGGGTTTTGGATCCGATAACCCTTTAACAGCCCCGACCAATGGGGATTTTCCATGTGTAAAATCATCATTGGCTGGAGGAAACATGTGTCGGCTCATCGTTGGGACACACGTCATCCACTCATTGGACAGAAGGCGCCTATGATACATCGACACATGGCACGGCCCAACAGAGGCCCATTCCTGTGAAAAGGTCGGCCCGTTTGACTTTGTCAAAAGGTGGCGGGCTGGCCCATGGAAAGCCTGTTAACGGCATGTTCGCATATAGCCCATTTACAGCCCGCTAAACCAAGGCCTGTTATGCCCTATCTAAATTAGGCCCAGTAGCGTCATTTGGGCCATCCAATATGATTCCAGTCCGTTTTCACTTCTGGCCCATGTATGGCCCATGACGTCTTTCGGCCCATATGAGGCCCTATGCAACTCTTGGCCTATTAACGGCCTGTGGTGAAACTTGCCCGTAATGAAGAGTGTATCACTTTACACCCATTAACGGCCCGTGGTGAAACTGGCCCGTAATGAACAGTGTATCACTTTATACCCATTAACGGCCCGTTATTCCGTTGGGCCGTTTCCAGCCCATGTTATCTTTCGGCCTTCTCAGAGCCCATTTATTCTTGGACTCATTTCTAGCATAAGTTTACTTACGGCTCGTTACTGTCATTTTCTGCTTGTGGGCCAAATTCAGCCCGTGGTTACAGTCGGCCCATTTGTGGGCCGTTGATACGTTGGGCCGTTTTCATAGCATCATCAAATACGGCCTATTAACGATGGCCCGTTATGGTCGGCCCATGAACGGACGATTCCAACTCTAGCCCGTTATGGTGGCCTGTTATTGGCCCATGTTTGGCCAATCAATCATACGACCCGTATAAGGCCCATTGATGATACGGCCCGTAGAAGGCCCATTGTTTCTATGGCCCATAGAAGGCCTACTATTTCTACGGCCCATAGAAGGCCCAGTGTTTCTACGGCCCGTAGGAGGCCCAGTGTCACTACAATAAATATTAGTCCATGGTTATTGTGGCCTAGTTTTAAAAAATAGGTTATTGCAGCCACTAGCAAACTGCGGAAAAAGAACTGCACTGACTACAAGCAAACAAATAAACAAGACAACAAGGAAATAAATAAGCAAGCAACTTATGCTAGGCTATCATGGCTATTACACATATTACATCCACTGGTCATGAAAGTTCGCTAGCAGTGCAAATATAGGGAACAAAGCAGCATATAAACGCCACAGCAAAGCAAGTCCAGAACTGAAACCACTTCAGAAGAGTTCAAGAAACAATATCCTGGGTACCCATAATGCTGGCAAGATGCTTAGCAAGCTTATTAACTTTCTTTTGTTTGATGCTTAAATCCTCCAGCGCTTGTTGTTGCACAAGAAAGTACGCATCTGAATTCTGTAGGGACTTCCTCAGTCCTTCGGCTTCTTGCTGCAGCACAACTGACTAATGCCTTTCAGCTTGTAGCTGAGACTGAAGAAGTCGAAGTGATTTAGGCAGCGAGTTCGAAGAGCTTGTGCCAGCGGTACTGGCCAGTAACTCGAACACTACATCAACGCAGGACTGTGGGGTTTTCTCACTGTCTACAAGATCGTTTGTATCACCTTTCTTGGAGACCAACAGGGTTGTCTCACTATCTTGAACCTTATCTGCATTACTTTCTCTACCATTTCATAGTGGGGTGCTCTTCTCCAATATTTTGTTTGCATACTACAAGAGAAACAAGAAGACACATCACATGTTTAGCTTGTAATATACGAAACTCATTTTGGTAAACCGGTTCAGTAGTAAGGTGGACAGGATAACAGCATGAAACAAACATATATCTATGTACTATGGTCACTATATTGTCCATAAAATTCTAGTTTATGTTCCCTAATCAAGATAGAGACACGGTTCAACTCATATATTTTTAAGACACAACAGCATAGACAGAATATAAGTGTGAGAAACTACACCGCATTGGCAGCACTTGTAATGTGCATCACACGAGAACATAACTGTTTATACAACTTAAACTGAAATCAACATAGAGCAAGAAGTTAGAATAGCAATCCAGTTAAAGAAATAGGTTTAAAACATACCTGTTGCGCCATTGGAGTTTCAATTGGATCCTTCAAATTCAAAAGTAGTTGGTATGAGTAAATAAAGTGATGCAATAGCAAAGGAGTATGGACCATAGCTACGGAATCTGACCTGAGAACAGTTGCTCTTCTGCTTTAAATGTGGAGTTTGGGTTAGCTATGGTGGTCTTCATGCTTTGGGCACTGCAGTAGCTTTACAAACTGCTCGTGTGGGGGTACTCTGTGGTGGACATGGTGCTTTGTCAACTATAAGTGGGTTACTATTCGCTGGGGTTGCGGTTAGATGGGTTGTAGCTGGTTCTCTGCCCAACGGTGTAAGTGTGCAATCTGGAAGAGTCTCAATTATGTGTGGCGGGGCTAGTTTGTGGGCCAGTACAACCATGGTTCTATCTGCATCGACAGGTAGCATTGTCTCTTGTGAAGAACGGGTTTTTGCTCACTTAGATACTGCCATCACCCCCTCTAATTCAAATGGATGATAAACAAGAAAAGGAATTGAACATACAGACATTATATGATAGACAGATGTGGTAATTCACATATATGTTGTCTAACCAAATAGGACAGCATGACACAATTTCACATATATGATGCCTAACTAAACAGGATAGCATGACACAGTTTCAGATATATGATGGATAATTTAACAGGATATAATGGCATAATTCAACATATGATGAGTACCTAAACAGGATGACATGACAAAACTATATGATGTCTTTCTCAAATAGGTTGGGATGAAATGATTCACATACATGTTGTCTAAGTATACAGGATGGCATGATATAATTGACATAATTGATTCATATACTAAGCACCTGGCACTCGCATGTATGATCTCTAAACTAAGAAGATAGAATTCAATATTGTGCATATGATGTCTAAACTAAGCAATGCAAGACACCATATGCATCATATGAGAAATATAAACATTGCAACTTAGAGCATACACCTCAGGTGGGATATAGGACTAGTCATCTATCTCTGAATCCTCCTCTGAGGAGCTCCCTGTAACCATCGAGATATATGCTTCAACAGATACCATTGCCTGCTCTGAAGACCTTGTTTTCACTCCAGATTTTTCCATAACTGGCTCAAATGGCTGATACACATGAAGAGTAGTTCAATATACACAGATTGTCGACAAATGTAATACATAATGAAAAAAAAGATGGCATGAGATAATTCACATATATGATGCTTGGCTCCATGGCGGTGCATAATTCACATATATGATAACTAGCTGAAAAACATGGCATTGCATAATTCACATATCTGATATAGAAAGCAAACAGGAGGCATTCACACAAAGCATGTCTAATCTAAGCAGATGGCATGGCAATGCAATATATGCAAGATATGAGCAATATAACCCAGCCAAGTTAGAGCATGCACCTCGGGGGGAGGGGAATACGACTGGTCATCTCTCTCTGAATCCTCCTCTGAGGAGCTATCTGTAACCAGCAAGAAATCTGCATCGACAAGTAGCACTGACTGCTCAGAAGACCTTGTTTTCACTCCAGATTTTCCAATGATCGACTCAAATGGCTGATGCACAGGAAGAGTAGATGAATGTATAAACATTGTTGACAAATGGAATACATTATGGAAAAAAATATGGCACGATACAATTCACATATATGATGACTGGCTAAACAGGATGGCATTGCATGATTCACGTATATGATGCCTGGCTAAAGAAGATGGCATTGCATAATTCCCGTATACTCCCTCCGTTCCTAAATAATTGTCTTTTTAGAGATTTCAAATGGACTACCACATACGGATGTATAAACACATATTTTAGAGTGTAGATTCACTCATTTTGTTCCGTATGTAGTCACTTGTTGAAATCTCTAAAAAGACAAATATTTAGGAATGGTGGGAGTATGATATAGAAACCAAACAGGTGGCATTCACACAAAGCAAATCTAAACTAAGCTGATGACATATAAGATGTATAATGTAAGCAATGCAAGGTGCCATATGCATGATATGACCAACATCAGCATGCCAGGTTAGAGCAAACACCTCAGGTGGTAAACAGGCGTGGTCGGCTCCTTCTGAATCTCCATCTGAACAATTATCTTCCTCTGGAATACAATCTGGAAATGCAGGAGGGGGGGCACTTCGCCCACCATGGAGCGGCGTCTGCATGACATTATATTCGCATGCAACGGTCTTCTCTTTTTCTCTACATGTTCAGTACGATTGTGTACAATATCTGACATGCATAATTAAAAAATAGTTAGATTTTGTAAGGCCTAAGGGGTGCATGCAAAAATCAAGACTGGTGGTAGCAAACAAGTGGATGGATCCAAAACTAATGCTACCAGGTAGATTATAGCTTCAGTTTAAAAAGATAGACAATGGATCATCTATTGTTTGTTGCCCACCCAACATGAACCACATAGAAGACCCCAGATGAACCAGATAGTAGACAGATACTATTCGTTGCTGGCTCGATATGAGACCCATGGGCAATTCAAAACTCAAGATTGAGCGATAAAGTAGCAGGTAATAATAACCGATGTATAACATAAGCAAACACGAAAGACTGCGACCTCTCTTCCGGAACTGTGTAGTCCTCAGGTTCATCTGCTTAGTCGGTGATGGTAATGCGGTTGGTGTGGCTGCCGGCAACGGGGAAGATGATCTGAGGCGGTGAAAGGAAGTCTGCAGGGGGGATCTCTGCTGCAGTGAACGCTTCTGTCGATGGTGCACCTCAGGTGGGGTGGATGACGGCACGGCAGGAGCAGGACATAACACACAGAGTTTTCTTTGACGCCTATCTGAAAATGAAGTAAATCTGTAAGGGCTCCTTAGAATTGGAGGATTCTATAAACGCAGGGACAGGAAAAACACAGGAATAGGATAGGAATGCATGTGCAAAACAGAGCATCTGGAAACGGCGCCGAGGGTACTGCTCCGCTGTGATGGACGGTTCCGTCGTTGGAGCTGCTCCGCTAAGGTGTACGGCGACGAGGCTGAAGCATGACAAGACAGACAACGTTAATCTGAAGTGGGACCCTAATATCATCTGCAATAGATGATGTAAAATACATCACCAAAAATTGCTAGATGTAAAACGCATCAGCCGTGCCACGGCCGCTCCGACAGATGCTGTAAGTACTGTTCACTCTGAACTTAACTGAAGAAAATGAACTTCACAGTCGAAACTGAATTTTACTGTCAAAACTGATTGAACTAGTAATAGAGCATGGCAATAGATGTTTAGGGCGTTCGAGCACTAGTAGCAGAGAAGCAGTGATCTAAATCAGCAGACGCTCGAGCAGGGAACGCACTAGCAGAGAGCAAGTCATGCAGTAGCACCGCGAGCGAGTGCTAAAGCAGCAACTCCTGTAGCTGTCGGAGGTCGTGCAGTAGCAGCAGCAGCGCAAGCGAGAGCAAGAGCAGAGCAGCGGCACAAACGAAAGCAGGAGCAGTGCAGAAGCACGACCGACAGCAAGAATAGAGCGGCAGCGTGAGCGAGAGCCAGAGCAGCTGCAGCTAGTGCCGTTGTGGAAGTCGCCGTCGAGGAAGCAACGACATGGGGGATAGACGCCGTGGATGATATGGCCGGCGGCGGCACCGTCGATGGAGACACGCCATGTCTGCTCGGTATTGAGCACCGGCAGCCCCGTGAGATCGAATAAAAGATAAAATGCAGCGGTGAGTGCAGAACCTCCTTGGTTGCGCCGAGTTGGCCTCGGCTTCATCGGAGGAATTGGTGAGGATGCTGCGGTTCCGGTGGGGCAGGTCAAGAAGGCGCTATGGGGATTGAGGTGGCGCGATAGACGAGGCGAACGTCGGGGCAGCTCCTTGGAGGTGGAGGACAGGGTGGCTGATCCGGCGGGACGACGAGATCGACAACGGATCCTCGTCCAGTGCGGTGGATGAGGGACGGCGAGCTATTGTGGTGGACGACGTAGTCGGGGAAGAGTCTCCGGCTGGGCGGCGGTTGGGAGGCCGACGGAGGAGCGTGGGGTTTCGCGGGTTTTGGCAGCCTTGGTGTACGAATGGGGGGCGAAGGGGGAGGGGGGAGCCAAGCTTAGGGACACACTTGTCCGAAATGTAGGGTAAGTTACCAGCGTACCCCCACCGGTTTTGACACCACAACGTGGAGCTTCATTTCCGGCTGAGGGGTAGAAGGGGGATTTCGCGTGTCTGGGCTGCGGGAGCAATTTCGGATGAGGAGGGAGTTCTCGCGCGCGTCCAAATTTCGGGATAACAAGGCGCGGCACGGGTTAAAGAAGCGGGAGTTTCAAAGCAGGTGAGACAAGAGATACTCGAGCTTGAAAATTTTGGGATAACAAGGTGCAGATTCCTTGTTCGGCAGAACAAACTTAACGTGTAAAAAAACAATTCATACAAGACACAAGAGAGTCATGTCCCCTTTTACTATATTGCTATAGATTCCATTGAAAAAACTACAAGAAAAATGTAAAAAAAATCGGGAGAACAAGATTACCCTGCACAGTACCAAATCGATTCGCACTTCCCTCAACAAGAACAAAAAACAAATCAATTCCCACCAAAGAAAGAGTAATGTCCCTTTTTATATGATTACAGATGGCATGATCTTGAATTTCAATTTTTGAATCCATGTTATGTTGAATTCGAATATATCGTTAGGTGACCTTGCGGTTTATAATTGATGTAGTCGTACATTTTGATCTTCCATCATATATGAACATTTTACTCCACCATGTGAACATATATATTGTCGTCTACCATATGGACTAAATTTGAATCAATTTTCCTTATTTGAATACGATTGTTGTCAAGTTATACAATAATTTAAATATTATCTTGATAACAAAAACATACATATAGCAGTAATCATATTTCACTATGAACTACATGTACCAAATGCTCTCCAATTCAAATATTTGTATCCATTTTATGTTGAATTCAAATCATAGTACATTATTGGTCTAGGTAGCGAGATGTTTGGGATAATCTAAACCCTGTTTTCATATGTATAATTTTCGGCTGAATTGGGACAAGTTTTGGTATAAGCCTCTTGCAAAACCGGAGATTCTCTCAACAAGCCTCATGGTTCCGAGAGGGAACGTGTCACCTTTGTGTGAAACGATATACGCTGCCTCCCCCCTGATTTTATTTACAGAGGCAACATAGAACTATATGAGTGCCCTGTTAAATTTTGGAATTATTTTGGGTTCATTTGGCCTTTTTATACATTAATTGAGTTTCTGGACTTTTAATGTGCATAATCTAAATATGAATTGCATGCACATGCTCCGGTGCACCAAAGTGGGTTGAAAAATCACATGTGCATAAGTCAAATTAATGTGCATAAGTCAAATTTGAACTACAAGCACATGCTCTCGTGCACCAAAGTTGGTTGAAAAATCACATTTGTGTCCTCGGGTGAATTTCTAGGTCCCATGCAAGAAATGAGAATAAAATTAAAACATCTGGGCATCGTGGCTCGGCCGAGAACATTGACAAACTTGGTTTTAAAATTCTTGTAAATCCAAAACACGTCTGAAAATCATGAAACTTGGCATGGATGTCATGTCATGGTACTACCATGTTGGGGTAAAAAAAATGGCCGAATAGGAACAGATTTTGGTATAGGCTTCTTGCAAACCGAAGCTTCTCTCAAGAAGGCTCATGGTTCTGAGAGGGAACGTGCCACCTTTGAGTGCGAAACGATATACGTTGTCCCCCTTGAGTTTATTTACAAAGGCAACATAGAACTACATGAGTGCCCTATTAAATTTTGGAATTATTCCGGCTTCGTTTGGCCTTATTTACACATTAATTGAGTTTTTGGTCATTTCATGTGCATAATTCAAATTTGAACTACAAGCACATGCTCCCGTGCACCAAAGTTGGTTGAAAAATCACATTTGTGTCCTCGGGTGAATTTCTACTCCCTCCTTCCATCTATATAGGTCCTAATGCGTTTTTCGAGGCTAACTTTGACCAAACGTTAGAGCAATAATATATGACATGCAACTTACACAAAGCATACCTTCAAATTTGTATGTCAAAGGAGCTTCCGATAATATAATTTTCATAGTATACATCTCATGTGCTATTAATCTTGTCAATAGTCAAAGGTTGTCTTGAAAAACACATTAGGCCCTATATAGATGGAAGGAGGGAGTAGGTCCCATGCAAAGAATGAGAATAAAATTCAAACATCTATGCATCGTGGCTCGGTCGAGAACATTGAGAAACTTGGTTTTAAAATCATGAAAATTGGCATGGTGTCATGTCATGGTAGTACCATGCCGTGGTAAAAAAATTGGCCGAATAGGAACAAATTTTGGTATAAGCTTCTTGCAAATCGGAGCTTCTCTCAAGAAGGCTCGTGGTTCTGGGAGGGAATGTGTCACCTTTGTGTGCATAATTAAAATTTGAAATACAAGCACATGTTCCAGTGCACCAAAGTTGGTTGAAAAATCATGTGTGTGTCCTCGGGTAAATTTCTAGGTTCCATGCAAGAAATGGGAATGAAATTCAAAATTCTGGGCGTCGTGGCTAGGTTGGAAACATTGAGAAACTTAGTTTTTTAATTCCTATAAATCCAAAACACGCATGAAAATAATGAAACTTGGCTTGGTGCCATGACATGGCACCAACATGCTGTGGTAAATTTGTAGTCCAATTTGCGAAGGTGCACACATTAACAATCAACAAAGTCATTTTGGACCAAGTGATGTCACGTTACAATCGGAAACACAAGTATTATTGAAACCGTGGGCGTTCTACTTACTAGTACCATTTACGTGCCGCCACGTGTCCCCATTTTTTATTAGCTAGGAGGCGCTGTGCAGGGTAGCTATTTGAGTACGAGAGGCGTGCGATCAGACCCCTGCGCGTGCTTATCGGGAGGAGAGCCCTTTGACCTCCATCTGCCGTCCACCTCTCTCCCAAGGTCTCCATTAATGGTGCTCGAGCCTCTGTTTAATGGCGTGGCTATGTCTCACTCGACTGAGATTTAAGAGAGAGAAAAGAAAATCTGAAAGCACCGATCTTGATGTAAGATCTGACGGACCTATATAGCATCTACTGCGACTTATAGCAAGACTGATGAATATATAAGGACGATTAAATTTTTTTTGATCAAAGAAGGGCTTGCCCCTTCTGATTTTCATTACTGAAAACCACCACAATTCACAAGAAGTTCAGCACAACTCCAGCCTAAAACGAAGGACTAAAAGCTACCAGATTGAAATCGCAACATCCCAAGAGGCCAACAAAGGCCAAACATCCGCGCTAGAACCCAACATTTCACAACCGATGACACAATCCACATCCTAAACCGATTATTACATCAAAAGAAACCAGGAAACTGAAGGAAGCCCAGCAGCAACTAGAAGAACAGCGACGCCAGGGTTGCCACATCAAGAGTTTTCTTCATTCCAGCCTCGCAACATTGATCTTCCACAGAAAGATAAGGACAATTAATTGTCGTACATAATTAGAAAGATAATTAAAAAATCCACGTGCGGCTACACCCGAAATACACAAGGGCAAAAGAAGAAGGAAGACAAGGATCTGGCTCGCTGATCTCTACTTTCTTGATGCGTTGCTGCAGGCCTCAGGAACTAGTCTCCGTGGCGAGCGGCGACGAGCTCTTTCATTTCCTCAAGACGCTGCTTGAGAACATCCACGGATTCCTCCACCAACCTTTGGCGCTCGTTGTGGAGCATGTCATTCTCGTCCATAAGTTTCTTGACGATGACGTCGGTCCTCTTCAACAAGGCACTGGTCTCCTCCTGCTGGTCTGCACTTCGGACGATCTTCTCCCTCAGCAGGTCATGCTCAACCCGGAGCCTCTCATTGCCCTCCCTTAGTTGTCGGATGACGCCGGTAGCCTGTTCAAACGAGGCTTTCATGTTGTCCCGCAACCTCGCCCAGCCAGAGATCTGATCCATCTGGCTATGGATGATCACATGCATGCGCCTGTAACAGTCGTCGCCTGCCTGCGAGAAATTTTCCCAGGCCGCCACGGTGCGGCGGGACATCTCTGCTGCATTCGTGGCGCGGCGGGACATCTCTGCTGCTTCCGATGCGCGGTCGGACCAGTCTGCTGCATCGATGGCGCGGTGGGACCTCCGTGCTGCTTCAGCGGCGCGGCGGGAGCTCTGTGCTGCTACTTCCCCGCGGCGGGACATGTCGGCTGCTCTCGCAGCGAGGCGGGACATCTCTCATGCTTCCGCTTCCATGCTCGCCTCTCCCTGGTGGCAATCTCTCGACCTGGAACTCACGCTGGCCATGGCAGACGCAAGGGAAGGATGCTTAATGACTTGTTTGTTTTTGTGGATGAGGAGTTGAGGAGGAATGTGCAGTCATCTTGGCATACTAGTATTTATAACCGAGTACTAATACGCTCCTAAGTGGGAAACCGTTTAGGTTGTGATTGGCGTGAACAGGTTTGCAATTCAATATACTCCCCTTTTGTAAGGCCCCGCTTTGGAAAGGTGCATGCATGCAACCATTTCTTTGGTTGCATTGAAAGCCATTGTTGTTGGTGCCATGGCTGAAAAATTAATATACTTCATGCGTGCTTTTTCATTGGCTGCATGCATGTGAGAGAGTGCATTGGGAGTGAAATGAAAGAATTAATGTGAGCAAATTACTATGTGTCTTGGTCTAAGAGAAATTGTCTTTAGGCCTAATAAACCCGGACGGAGGGAGTAGCGTGGTACTAATACGCTCCTAAGTGGGAAACCGTTTAGGTTGTGATCGGTGTGAACAGGTTTGCAATTCAATATAGCGTGGAGTAATTTGGAATGTGACGAGACGCAAGCTCAAAATTCATTGACGGTTCTAGTTTCGAAGTGCGTCACTATTCTCGGATGGAGTACTTCTTTTTCTACTCCCTCCTTTCCGGTTTTATAGGGCTTATCTCAAAATTTTAGTTTTTCTAATTTATAAGGCTCAATTTGGTTGTTCCCCAACACATGTTCAGATTCCAAGGTGCATTAAATCATTGCATGCAAGTATTAAGAGAAAATTGACCAATGCATGTACTTTATGCATGCATGCATGCATGCATTGCAATTAATGCATTGATAAACATATTTTTTTTAGAAAAACAAGAGCATTAATTAGGTGCTTTTGCAAACTACAAAAAATATTCCACCACTCACCATCTTGGTTGGTGAGATTTTTGAATTAAGCCCTATAAACCGGAAAGGAGGGAGTACTGCTATGTACGTGAAATAACTGGCACCGTCGTATACATATCTTACGGTTAATGGGGCGTTCGACAGGAATAGCCGCGTGGCGAGCTCTAGGCTAGTCTTTTTTCAGACGCATTAAACCTATCTCTCGGGACTTCTCACACGCACCATCGTGCCACCCACAAAAACTTATACTCTGAGTTTAGTAGTACGTTATACAGGAAGAGAAGAGGTGCACGCACGCACTCGTCCTCTCACACACGCGTCTGTTTTTTCTCGAAAAGGAGGATGATGACCCCCGGCCTCTGCATCTGGGAGTCACACACGCATCTGTAGCTACGAATTGTAGTGTTCTCAACCATCCGATTGGCTCTATCATGGATGTACCTATATACTAAAACACGTCTAGATACATCTATATTTTGATAAGTGGAAGGCATGTATTGTGGAACGGAGGGAGTGCTTGTCATCAAAATGGATAAAAAGCGACGTATCTAGAACTAAAATACGTCTACATACATCTCCTTTTATCCATTTTGATGACAAGTAGTACTTCTTACCCAAAGGAACTTTATATCCAACAGACACAAAATATCCGTTCGACTGTTGGAAATTATTGATCTGATGTCGAAGTAATTGCTGCATCACCACCAAAACCCACCATTTCTTAAGCTAAAGTAGACCAAGGTAATCCCTATATAGCATATTACTAAGATAAACAGAAGGCATTGTAGAAACATTTTGGACGTGAGCTTGTCAATCTGAATGTGGAGGGACACAAGCTTAGCCCCGGCCAGCAGCTTGGGCGGAAGTTTCAAGAAGGTCAGCTCTTGCATGTCGACGTCGCCAGGATCCTTGTTGCTTGTCACCTCCATTTCCACCTTGACGATGTCGGTCGTGCCTTTGGGCTCCCCCGGCGGGCCATTCGCCCACAGCTTGGCCACGTAGTGCGGCAGTGGGGACACCCTCGCTCTGATGCAGATGACCGACACGGCGATAGGCGCGCCGATGTCGAGCACGCCGCTGACCAAGAAAAACGCGCGGCGGTCCTCCTTCGCGAACAGCAAGAGCCGTGGCTCCGACAGTGGAACTTGCAGCTGGAGCACCTTGCCGTACTGGATCCTGTGCACGGGCATGGGATGTGCGGTGCTGATGTGGTGGTAGAGCGCCGGCGGCGGGCCTTCGTAGCCGCAGACGGGCACGGGGCATTTGCAGGGCATGAGCGGACACACGCTCTGGTGATCGGCGAGCTTGTGGTAAGTGACGTGGAGCCCACAGCCTTCGTGCGGGCACTCCACCCTCACCGACGAAAGGACGGAGTCCACCACCGTGTTCCGCACGTCGAAGCCACCGCTGCGCTCGCACTTCTGGCACTATCGCTGGTCCCGGGGCGCTCGACGCGGCAGTCCGCGCAGGCCAGGTGCCCTCCCTTGCATTGCAGAAATCAATCGAACAACACATCAATCAAGAAACTTGCACCTTGCTCAATCAGCCGAACGGATGACGTGTATTCGAACCTCATACATTGGAGGCGTCAAGGGGCGGAGGCATAAGGGGCAATGGAGCACGGTGAGGTCCATTGAGACCTTAGAGAGCTCCATCGTCGGGTCCTGTTCGGTCTGCATGATCTCGCCCTCCTCGTGCACAACCATCTTTCGACTTGGGCCGGGGTATTACAAAGCTTTACCGTCACATATTTTATACTACTTCAAGGTGCATTAAATCAACACATGCAAGTACTCCCTCCGGTCCTTTTTACTCCGCACATTAGCTTTGTCTGAAATCAAAGTTTGCTAAGTTTGACCAAATTTATATTAAAAAATATTAACATCTATAACATCTAATAAATATAATATGAAAATATATTTCAAGATGGATCTAATAATAAATATGTTGTTATGTGAATGTTAATAATTTTTTGTATAAATTTGGTCAAAAGTTGGATGAGATTGACTTCAGACAAACCTAATATGCAGAGTAAAAAGGACCGGAGGGAGTATCAAAAGGAGAGTCATGGCATGCATGCATGCGTTGTAATTAATGCATCGGTAAATGCAAATTGTTGAAATATATCGAGTGCAGTGATTTGATGTGTCGCGTCAACTCGTACATCAACGAGAACTTTGATTATCCTCTCCCTCGCGGACTTAACTGCATATAGCATATCAAAATGTTCGTCTCAGAGAGCACATCATTTCATCTCATTGCATCATTTTCATTTGAGTTCATCTTGGTGCCTGAAATGCTGTTGAAAGAATGCTATTTGAGATAATTGTCAGGTCTGCTGCTCCAATTAGATATTTGTCATTATTGCCATGATTATTGTGTGCATGATATGCCCCTGAGCTCTACATGTGTTTTGTTATATATTTTTCCATCTATCCAGAGGTGCAACCCATATATTTTTGTGATGTGTGTGGTGACTAGCACAAGCTTGCAAAGTGGAGCATTCATTAATGCTGATTTTAGGGACTTAGCATTTCCACTAAGTCCTTGGACTGTTTATCTCATGTGGTCATATGTTCATGTTGTTTCCTAGTGATCCGTGCCTCTTTTGAGGATGATCAGTAAGGATGTTTTGTTAATCTTGTAGTGCTCTATCCATCCATGTCCTTTTTTGCAATTATGGAGCACCCTAGATTGAGTCAATCGAACTCTACGTTTGTCATTCGTGAATCTGGGCAGATTGTCTACTTGTTAGCGATTTTGCCGAGGATGTTGTAGTTGATCCGTGCATGCTATGTTATTGTTCTTGCCATGCCTAGCTTGCATTTTATGTCTTCTTGATGGGTGTATGCTTAGCTTGTCATGACTTGCTCTGTAGTGAGTGCATCGAGCTCGTAAACATGCCTACTTGATATTTGTTTCAGCATGCTCCAGTTTTCACTAAGTCTATGAACTGATTATGTTTTTGCCATGTTTACATGCTTGCAAATGTATTTTCTGATCCCTTTTGGCTTAAGGTCACTAAGGGACTTTTGTTAAGCTCTTTGAGTAGCTACATGCCATGCTTTACTTTGCCATGTTCAGGTCCTGTAGCATGTAGTTTTGTTGCTCCAAAGAGTGCTACCTGATCTGAAATTCCAGACAAGTGTTAATTTCACTAAGTCTGAAATCTGTTCACCAAATGCATTTTTGTCATGCTTGTTTGAACCTATTAATGGATGAATTGGCCGTAGCTCAGTGCTAGTATTTTGTTAATCATCTTGAATGGATCCTTGCCATGTATTTTGATGCCATGTTTGGGTGCTGTAGCATGTTCATCTTGTTGCATTTAGATGGCTACTTGCTGTAAATCGCAGAACGTGGCCATATTTAAATTGCTTGCCATTTCCAAACCGTAACTCCGATTCCGGCGTTCTTTATATCATTTTCAAGCGATTTCATCTCATCTTTCCAGTGGAACACTTGTATTTCCATGTTGAGGCCAGGTTCATTCATTCCTTGTCAAATCTTGCATATGCATCACATATTGCATCCCGCATAGCACACCATCCTTGCATCATATTGTTTGAGCCTTGCACGTGGTTGATTGTGTCCTTGTTGCTTGTTTGTCTTATTTTGGTAGAGCCGGGAGACGAGTTTGCTAACGAGGAGCCCGTTGAGTTTGCTTTCGAGGATCCAGTCAACTCTGAAAACTTTGCAGGCAAGATGATCATACCCTCGAAATCACTACTATCTTTGTTATGCTAGATGCTCGCTCTTTTGCTATGCCTATGCTATGATACCTACCACTTGCTTATCATGCCTCCCAAATTGCCATGTCAAACCTCTAACCCACCATGTCCTAGCAAACCGTTGATTGGCTATGTTACCGCTTTGCTCAGCCCCTCTTATAGCGTTGCTAGTTGCAGGTGAAGATTGGAGACCGTTCCTTGTTGGAACATTATTTACTTGTTGGGATATCATTATATTGCCATGTTATCTTAATGCATATATATACTTGGTAAAGGGTGGAAGGCTCGGCCTCTCGCCTAGTGTTTTGTTCCACTCATGCCGCCCTAGTTTCCGTCATATCGGTGTTATGTTCCCGGATTTTGCGTTCCTTACGCGGTTGGGTTATAATGGGAACCCCTTGATAGTTCGCCTTGATTAAAGCTTTTCCAGCAATTCCCAACCTTGGTTTTACCATTTCCACCTAGCCCCTTTTTCCCTTGGGTTTCCGGAGCCCGAGGGTCATCTCGTTTTAAGCCCCCCTGGGCTAGTGCTCCTCTGAGTGTTGGTCCAAACTAGAGTCCTGTGCAGCGCCCCCTCGAGGAAACTCGAGGTTTGGTTTTAGCTGTATGGAGAGCTCATCTGAGTGTGCCCTGAGAACGAGATATGTGCAGCTCCTATTGGGATTTGTCAGCACAATCGAGCGGTGTTGCTAGATTTGTTTTAACATGTCGAAGTGTCTTGAAGAACCAGGATACCGAGTCTGATCGGAACGTCTCGGGAGGAGGTCTATTCCTTCGTTGACCGTGAGAGCTTGTCATGGGCTAAGTTGGGACTCCCCTGCAGGGATTTGAACTTTTGAAAGCCGTGCCCGCGGTTATGGGTAGATGGGAATTTGTTAATATCCGGTTGTAGATAACTTGAACCTTAACTTATTTAAAATGAACCAACTGTGTGAGTTACCGTGATGGCCTCTTCTCGGCGGAGTCCGGGAAGTGGACATGGTGTTGGAGTAATGCTTGCCGCAGGATGCCCTCTAGTTCTCGCTCGCGCTTTGCCTCCTCTTCTCGCTCTATTTTGCGAACAGGTTAGCCACCTTACATGCTAGTCGCTTGCTACAGCTCCACATATATTTACCTTGCCTTACCTATTAACCTTAAATAGTCTTGATCGCGAGGGTGCGAGATTGCTGAGTCCCTGTGGCTCACAGATTACTTCCAAACCAGATGCAGGGCCTGATGTTTCCGCTCCAGATGACACGCTTGAGCTCAAGTGGGAGTTCGACGAGGACTCACGATGATACTACGTGTCTTTCCCTGATGATAAGTAGTGGTGCCCAGTTGGGGTGACCGGGACCGTGTCACATGTTGGGTTGTTCTTTTATTTTGGCGCCGTAGTCGGGCCATGAGTGTTTGAATGTTGTAATGCTATTTATGTACCTTGTTTGACGTGGCGAGTGTAAGCCAACTATGTATCTCCCCTTTTATCATCTATATTACATGGGATGTTGTGAAGATTGCCTAACTTGCGACATTGCTTTCAATGCGGTTATGTCTCTAAGTCGTGCCTCGACACGAGGGAGCTATAGCCGCATCGAGGGCGTTACAAGTTGGTAATCAGAGCCTTCCCCGACCTTAGGAGCCCCCATTGCTTGATCATTTTTAGCAGCCGTTGTTGAGTCTACAAAAAAATGTGTTGAGTCATTTAGGAATTATATATCGGAGAGTTTAGGAATTCTTTTTACTTCCCAGTCTCCTCATCGCTCTGGTAAGGCATCCTGATGTAGAGTTTTGACTCTTCTCTTCTCAAATTTCACTAAAAAAATTTAGGATCACGCGGGTATCTTGGAATCGTTCCGATGGTTTTGTGACGAGAACATTGTTCTTCGTGCCTCCTGTCTTTAGGGGTTGTGGCAGTGTCCCGGGGAGTTGAGCTCCGAGGTGTTGTCGTCACAATTTTATCGTTGCAGTTCTGGAATACCTGAGTTTAGTACGCCGACATTGAAAATCTCTTTTATGTAGTTCGTTGGTGAGATAACCTCGACGCCACCCAGTACTGGGGCGGGAGTTCGGGAGTATCGCCATAACTTGTATAACGGATGCTTTTCGAAGGTTGAGGTAGATGGTTTCCGAAGTTTTTCTTAGTTATGTGTTGAAGGATGGATACAGCTGGATGTAGGATTTGCTAGATTTGGGTGAGATATTATGCTTCCCCTTTATCCCCAACACCTGATTGCATAACCGGAAAGGTTCGGGAGTTTCATAGGTGGGAATTCTTGTAGCTCTAGTTCTTCTTCCACGGATATTTGGTTTGAGATTGGGATTTCTTACCGAGTATTCGTTCTTGATCCGTACCTTGTTGATTTATTTCTCTACCTAAATTCTAAGTGGCTTATCAATTTATGGATATGTGACCATTTCAAGAGGAATGCATTCGTTCATTTTGTTCGGATGTGAAGACTTTATGTTGCAATTTTCATTCCATTGGATTCAGCTTCAATATTTGTCTGACAATGTGCTAACGGTTGTCACCCTCTTCAGGATGGCTCCCGCTAAGAGCACCAATCAGAATTAGAATCAAGATCCGACACCACCTCCACCTCCTCCGGAGGCATGGCAAGCTGTGATGGCCGCAATCAATGCAAACACACAGTTGATCATGCAAATTCTTCAAGAGCGCAATCAAGCAAACCAAGGCAACCAAGGCAACAATCAGAATCACTTTGCTACACTCAACCAGTTCCTTGTTAACGGGCCAAAGACTTTCAGCAATTGTGTTGAGGCAACTGATGCTGACGATTGGCTCGTGGATCTGTGCAAGCATTTCAAGTGCAGTAACATCAGGCCTGAGGACTTCGTCAAGTTCGCTTCCTTCCAACTCAAAGATCAAGCTGCAGAATGGTTCCAGCAGTACAAGGATTCCAGAGGAGGACGTGTGATTACCTGGGATGAATTCCGTCAAGATTTCAAAGCTCATCATATCCCTCAGAGCGTGGTTGAAAGCAAGCGTGAGGAATTCCGCAACCTGAAGCAAGGCTCTTTGTCTGTCTATGACTACAACAAGTTGTTTTAGAAGCTCGCCCGCTTTGCTAAGCAGGACGTACCTGATGAGAAGAGCATGATATACCAGTTCAGGGGTGGTCTCAGAGAAGAAATCCAGCTAGCTCTTGTTCTCTTTGAGCCCTTGAGGTACGATGAGTTCTACAACATGGCATTGAAGTAAGAGGCTGCTCAACTGAGGTGTGATGCTTCCAAGAAGCGAGTCAGAGACACTACTCCTCCTTCCTCTACTCAAGTGGACAAGCAGCAGAAGTATTGGCTTCCTCCTCCTCCGTTTCGTCAGCCGTTTCAGCAGAAGAGGAAAGGTGGCAGTGGATCTTCCCACCCACCCAACCCTGGCTTTCAGAACAAGACTTCGTCTCAAGCTCCAAGATCAAGTGCTCTGTATCACCGTCCGCTTTCAGAGGTCACGTGCAACAAGTGCCAACAGAAGGGTCACTATGCCAACAAGTGTTTCAATCAGAGTCGTCTTCCTCCTCCTCCTGTTAGATCGGCAAGTACAGCTGTGGTCAAGCATTACCCCAAGTACGCCAAGGTCAATATGATGAACGCAGCTCAGGCAGAGGACTCGTCAGATGTCATCTTGGGTAACTTTCCTGTTAATGATATTTCAGCTAAAGTTCTTTTTGACACTGGTGCATCGCATTGTTTCATTTCCAAACCTTTTGCATCGAAGTATGAGTGCGATTATCAGTATCTGCAAAGTTCCTTGCAAATTGTGTCACCGGGCAAGCAAATGACAGCTAATACCTGCGTCCCGGATGTTACAATCACGTTGGGCGACTACAAATTTCTAGCTTCTCCTATTGTTCTAGGCAATTCGGATATTGATCTTATTCTCGGAATGGATTGGCTTTCTAAGCACAAGGCGCATCTTGATTGTGCAGCCAGGCAGATTCAATTGACTCATTCGTCTGAGGATGTAATTGTCTTTGCCGCTCGTGATGATACCATCCGTCTGTTTTCTCTCAATGAGAAGGGTGAACTGGATGCTATCTCGCAAATTCTAGTCGTTTGCGAATATCAAGACTTCTTTCCAGAAGAGCTTCCAGGAATGCCTCCGCACCAGCTAGTTGAATTCATCATTGATCTTGAGCCTGGCACGGAACCAGTGTGCAAGCGTCCTTACAAGCTCGGACCTGAAGAGTTGAAGGAGCTAAAGAAGCAACTCGATATTCAAGAGAGAATGGGTCTCATCCGGCCTAGTTCTTCTCCGTGGGGTTGTGGTGTTCTTTTTGTGAAGAAGAAGGATGGAACGGACCGACTTTGTGTTGATTACCGTCCATTGAACAAGAAGACCATCAAGAACAAATACCCACTTCCTAACATCAACGAGTTGTTCGAACAACTCAAAGGTGCCCAAGTATTCTCCAAGCTTGATCTCCATATGGGTTATCATCAGATTTGAATCCATGAGCAAGATATTCCCAAGACGGCCTTCGGGATAAGCTATGGTTCATATGAGTACACTGTCATGTCTTTTGGTCTCGTCAACACTCCTCCAAATTTCTCTCGCATGATGAACTTCATCTTCAACGCATACACCAATGACTTCGTTTTGGTCTATCTCGACGACATTCTGGTTTTCTCGAAGAACAAGGAAGATCATGCCAAGCACTTGCGTTTGGTGCTCGATAAGCTCAGAGAACACCAGTTCTACGCCAAGTTCTCCAAGTGCGAATTTTGGCTCGATGAGGTTCTTTATCTTGGTCATATCATCTCTGCCAAGGGCATTGCGGTGAATCCTGAGAAGCTGTCTGCAATTGTGAATTGGGAACATCCTCAGAACGTGAAGCAACTCCGTAGCTTCCTCGGTCTCGCAAGCTACTGTCGAAGATTCGTTGAAAACTTTTCTAAGATCGTGAAGCCTCTCTCAAATCTCCTCCAGAAGCACGTCAAGTACGTTTGGTCTCCGGAGTGTGACATTGCTTTTAACACTTTGAAAGAGAAATTGGTCACTGCTCCAGTTCTGACTCCGCCTGATGAATCCAAACCGTACGAGGTCTTTTGTGATGCCTCTCTCCAAGGTCTTGGCGCAGTGTTGATGCAAGAGAAGAAAGTTGTGGCTTATACCTCTCGCTAGTTGAAGCCCAACGAGAAGAACTACCCCACTCATGATCTCGAGTTGGCGGCAGTTGTGCATGCTCTTTTGACTTGGAGACATCTCCTATTGGGAAGAAAAATGGACATTTTCACTGATCACAAGAGTCTCAAGTACATCTTCACTCAGCCTAATCTCAACCTTAGGCAAACTCGATGGGTCGAAATGATTCAAGAGTATAATCCGAGTATCAAGTATACTCCAGGCAAGGCCAATGTGATTGCTGACGCATTGAGCAGGAAGGCTTACTGCAATAGTCTTATTCTCAAGCCTTATCAACCCGAGCTTTGTGAAGCTTTCCGCAAATTTAATCTGCAAGTTGTTCCTCAAGGTTTCCTCGCCAACCTTCAAGTCTCTCCTACCTTGGAAGACCAGATTCGCCAAGCTCAGCTTCTTGATGCTATGGTGAAGAAGGTGAAGATTGGGATTGCCAAGAGTCAACCCAAGTACAAGTGCTACCGCCTTGATGACAAGGATACTCCCTTCTTCGAGGATCGTATTGTTGTGCCCAAAGGTGACCTTCGTAAAGTGATCATGAACGAGGCTCACAATTCTCTCCTCTCCATCCACCCTGGGAGCATGAAGATGTATCAGGACCTCAAGAAGGCTTATTGGTGGACTCGAATGAAGCGCGAGATTGCTCAGTTCGTGAATGAATGTGATGTCTGCAGAAGAGTGAAGGCAGAACACCAAAGGCCAGTGGGTCTCCTCCAACCTCCTACCATTCCAGAATGGAAGTTTGAACACATTGAGATGGACTTCATGACTGGATTTCCAAAGTCCAAACGTGGAAATGATGCTATATTCGTTGTCATCGACAAACTCACTAAAGTGGCTCACTTTCTGCCTATCAAAGAGTCAATCACTGCAGCTCAATTGGCGAAACTCTATACCTCTCGGATTGTCTCTCTGCATGGTATTCCACAAGTGATCTCTTCAGACCGTGGCAGCATCTTTACCTCCAAGTTTTGGGATTCTTTTCAGAAGGCCATGGGCACCAACATCCGCTTCAGCACAGCTTTCCATCCTCAAACTAGCGGTCAAGTCGAGCGTGTCAACCAGATTCTTGAAGATATGCTCAGGGCTTGTGTGGTCTCCTTCGGCATGAGGTGGGAGGATTGTCTTCCATACGCTGAATTCTCCTACAACAACAGTTTTCAAGCAAGTTCGGGCAAGGCCCCATTTGAAATTTTGTATGGCAAGAAGTGCCGTACCCCTCTCAACTGGTCTGAAACCGGTGAACGTCAGCTTTTGGGTAATGACTTAATCACAGAGGCAGAGGAAATGTGCAAAGTCATTCGAGATAACCTCAAAGCAGCCCAATCCCGCCAGAAGAGCTACTATGACAGTAAGCACCGTGATTTGGCTTTCGAGATCGGAGATCATGTTTACCTCCGCGTCTCTCCAATGAAAGGTACTCGTTGCTTCGGTATCAAAGGGAAGCTTGCCCCCAGATACGTGGGACCTTTCAAGATCGTCAGCAAGAGAGGTGATCTCGCCTATCAACTCGAGCTTCCTTCAAACTTTGAAAATGTTCATGACGTGTTCCATGTCTCTCAGCTCCGAAAGTGCTTCAAGACTCCTGACCGCACTATCAACTTCGAGGACAGAGCTCCAAGAAGATCTCTCTTATCGTGAGCACCCCGTTGCTATTCTTGAAGAGACTGAACGCAAGACTCGCAACAAGTCAATCAAATTCCTCAAAGTAAAGTGGTCACACCATTCCGTCCGTGAAGCTACCTGGGAACGCGAGGATCACCTCCGTTCTGAGAATCCAGCGTTCTTTCAGTCCTAGATCTCAGGACGAGATCCTTTCATAGTGGTGGAGTGTTGTAACACCCCGGATATGATTTTCCCAATATGTAATCCAACTCTTGCCGTTTCCGGCCTTAAGTTAATTCATTTTCTCGTGTTCGAATTTTTGTCTCCGTGTGTTGTAGTCGTTGTCATGCATCTCATATCATGTCATCATGTGCATTGCATTTGCATACGTGCTCATCTCATGCATTCGAGCATTTTCCCCGTTGTCTGTTTTGCATTCCGGTGCTTCGTTCTCCTCTGGTGGTCATTTCTACCATTCTTTCATATGTGGGGATTAAACATTTCCAGATTGGACCAAGACTTGCCAAGCGGCCTTGGTGTACTACCGGTAGACCACCTGTCAAGTTTCATAACATTTGGACTTCGTTTGATGCTCCAACGATTAACCGAGGGACCGAAAAGGCCTCGTGTGTTTTGCAGCCCAACACCCCTCCAAGTTGGCCCAAAACCCACCAAAACCTTCTCCATCATCTAGAGCGTTCGATCATGATTGCGTGGCCGAAAACCGCGCCTCATTTGGACTCTCCTAGCTCCTCCTATGCCTATATAAAGAACCCCCTCCGAAATTCCCCTTCTCCTCCCCCGAAACCCTAGTCCCCTTCGTCTCCATGCGCCGGAGAACATTTTTCTGTCCGGCCGGACGCGTCCGCTTCGTCCCACCACCACCACGTGTCGCTCCGGGAGTGGCCAGCACCCACGCCCACATCGCCGCACCGCCCGAGGCCCGCCGAGGCCTGCGGGAAGCC
>NC_057797.1:570341866-570355448 GCF_018294505.1 Triticum aestivum
GCCGGCCACCGCGCGCCATTGCCGCCGTCTACTCCGGCGAGCATCGCCACCAGCCGCCCGGCCACCTCGCTGTTCCGGCGGCTCCGCCCGTGCCGGAGTCCGCGCCCCCGCCGGCGACCTGTGTCGCCCCAGCCAGATCTGGCGCCCCCTTGGCCAGATCTGGCGATTCCTACAACTCCGGCGACCTCAAGCTCCGACTCCAGCCAACCTCGTTTTCCACGCCGGCGAGATCCAGATCCAGATCCAAATTGCTCGGTTGACTTTTCTGCCCGAAACCCTAATTTTTTTGCTCATGTTCATCATGTCGTAACTCCTCATCCGTAGCTCTGTTTTGGGCATATAGCATATCAAAATATTCGCCTCAGAGAGCACATCATTTCATCTCATTGCATCATTTTCATTTGAGTTCATCTTGGTGCCCGAAATGCTGTTGAAAGAATGCTATTTGAGATAATTGTCAGATCTACTGCTCCTATTAGATATTTGTCATTTTTGCCATGATTATTGTGTGCATGATATGCCCTTGAGCTCTACATGTGTTTTGTTATATGTTTTTCCATCTATCCAGAGGTGCAACCCATGTATTTTTGTGATGTGTGTGGTGACTAGCACAAGCTTGCAAAGTGGACCATTCGTTAATGCTGATTTCAGGGACTTAGCATTTCCACTAAGTCCTTGGACTGTTTATCTCATATGGTCATATGTTCATGTTGTTTCCTAGTGATCCGTGCCTCTTTTGAGGATGATAAGTAAGGATGTTTTGTTAATCATGTAGTGCTATATCCATCCATGTCCTTGCTGGCAATTATGGAGCATCCTAGCTTGAGTCAATCGAGCTCTACTTTTGTCATTTCGCGAATCTGGGCAGATTGTCTACTTGTTAGGGATTTTGCCGAGGATGTTGTAGTTGATCCATGCATGCTATGTTATTGTTCTTGCCATGTCTAGCTTGTATTTTGTGTATTCTTGATGGTTGCATGCTTAGCTTGTCATGATTTGCTCTGTAGTGAGTGCATCGAGCTCGTAAACATGCCTACTTGATATCTGTTTCAGCATGCTCCAGTTTTCACTAAGTCTGTGAACTGATTATGTTTTTGCCATGTTTACATGCTTGCAAATGTATTTTCTGATCCGTTTTGGCTCAAGGTCATTAAGGGACTTTTGTTAAGCTCTTTGAGTACCTACATGCCATGCTTTACTTTGCCATGTTCAGGTCCTGTAGCATGTAGTTTTGTTGCTCCAAAGAGTGCTACCTGATCTGAAATTCCAGACAAGTGTTAATTTCACCAAGTCTGAAATCTGTTCACCAAATGCATTTTTGCCATGCTTGTTTGAACCTGTTAATGGATGAATTGGCCGTAGCTCAGTGCTAGTCTTTTGTTAATAATCTTGAATGGATCCCTGCCATGTATTTTGATGCCATGTTTGGGTGTTGTAGCATGTTCATCTTGTTGCATTTAGATGGCTACTTGCTGTAAATCGCACAAGTGGCCATATTTAAATTGCTTTGCCATTTCCAAACCGTAACTCCGATTCCGGCGTTCTTTATATCGTTTTCAAGCAATTTCATCTCATCTTTCTAGTGGCGCACTTGGATTTCCATGTTGAAGCCAGGTTCATTCATTCCTTGTCAAATCTTGCATATGCATCACATATTGCATCCCGCATAGCACACCATCCTTGCATCATATTGTTTGAGCCTTGCACGTGGTTGATTGTGTCTTTGTTGCTTGTTTGTCTTGTTTGGGTAGAGCCGGGAGACGAGTTCGCTAATGAGGAGCCCGTTGAGTTTGCTTTCGAGGATCCAGTCAACTCTGACAACTTTGCAGGCAAGATGATCATACCCTCGAAATCACTACTATCTTTGTTATGCTAGATGCTCGCTCTTTTGCTATGCCTATGCTATGATGCCTACCACTTGCTTATCATGCCTCCCAAATTGCCATGTCAAACCTCTAACCCACCATGTCCTAGCAAACCGTTGATTGGCTATGTTACCGCTTTGCTCAGCCCCTCTTATAGCGTTGCTAGTTGCAGGTGAAGATTGGAGACCGTTCCTTGTTGGAACATTATTTAGTTGTTGGGATATCATTATATTGCCATGTTATCTTAATGCATCTATATACTTGGTAAAGGGTGGAAGGCTCGGCCTCTCGCCTAGTGTTTTGTTCCACTCTTGCCGCCCTAGTTTCCGTCATATCGGTGTTATGTTCCCGGATTTTGCGTTCCTTACGCGGTTGGGTTATAATGGGAACCCCTTGATAGTTCGCCTTGATTAAAGCTTTTCCAGCAATGCCCAACCTTGGTTTTACCATTTGCCACCTAGCCTCTTTTTCCCTTGGGTTTCCGGAGCCCGAGGGTCATCTCATTTTAAGCCCCCCTGGGCCAGTGCTCCTCCGAGTGTTGGTCCAAACTAGAGTCATGTGCAGTGCCTGCTCGAGGAAACTCGAGGTTTGGTTTTAGCTGTATGGAGCGCTCATCTGAGTGTGCCCTGAGAACGAGATGTGTGTAGCTCCTATCGGGATTTGTCAGCACATTCGGGCGGTGTTGCTGGATTTGTTTTAACTTGTCGAAGTGTCTTGAAGAACCGGGATACCGAGTCTGATCAGAACGTCTCGGGAGGAGGTCTATTCCTTCGTTGACCGTGAGAGCTTGTCATGGGCTAAGTTGGGACTCCCCTGCAGGGATTTGAACTTTCGAAAGCCATGCCCGCGGTTATGGGCAGATGGGAATTTGTTAATGTCCGGTTGTAGATAACTTGAACCTTAACTTATTTAAAATGAACCAACTATGTGAGTTACCGTGATGGCCTCTTCTCGACGGAGTCCGGGAAGTGGACACGGTGTTGGAGTAATGCTTGCCGCAGGATGCCCTCTAGTTCTTGCTCGCGCTTTGCCTCCTCTTCTCGCTCTCTTTTGCGAACAGGTTAGCCACCTTACATGCTAGTCGCTTGCTGCAGCTCCACATATATTTACCTTGCCTTACCTATTAACCTTAAATAGTCTTGATCGCGAGGGTGCGAGATTGCTGAGTCCCTGTGGCTCATAGATTACTTCCAAACCAGATGCAGGGCCTGATGTTTCCGCTCCAGATGACGCGCTTGAGCTCAAGTGGGAGTTCGATGAGGACTCACGACGATACTACGTGTCTTTCCCTGATGATCAGTAGTGGTGCCCAGTTGGGGTGATCGGGACCAGGTCGCATGTTGGGTTGTTCTTTTATTTTGGCGCCGTAGTCGGGCCATGAGTGTTTGAATGTTGTAATGCTATTTATGTACCTTGTTTGACGTGGCGAGTGTAAGCCAACTATGTATCTCCCCTTTTATCATCTATATTACATGGGATGTTGTGAAGATTGCCTAACTTGCGACATTGCTTTCAATGCGGTTATGTCTCTAAGTCGTGCCTCGACACGTGGGAGCTATAGCCGCATCGAGGGTGTTACATACACGCAAAGGCAGGAGTGTCCCTCCCTCACCCATGAGTGTGGTGGCTGGCAAGACTAGGAGAAGCTTTCGCTACATGCTCTCCCTCCCGCACGCGGTGGACATGCAGCAGTTCAATCAGTGTCAGATGGCCAGAAGCGTACTGTAGTACTCCTCCAGTGCAGTAGTACTCCATCATTGTTCGACTTCCCGAAGAGGCGAAGATCCAAGCGTAGCACGGACACTCTTGTGGCAGTTTCATGTGTAGAGTAGTCTAGGATAGCGTGTACCGTGCTTGTAAGCTTAAAATCGTTGGGGTCGCCTCCATGCTATGTGGCCGTCCCGAAGTTTTTAAAAAAAACTAAAATAGTCTTCTGGCCCTACCTGACACCCTGGTGATTGTAGTTTGCACGCTCATCTGGTCAAGATAGGAATATATATTTTAATTTGTTTTTTTCAAAAGGGGGGACTCCCCGGCCTTTACATCAGAATGATGCATAGGGCCACATATATTTTAATTTGTGGTGGGTAAATGTTAGAGGTTGCAGCAAATATATTGTACACTGCGGGTCTTTCAACCAAGTTTAGAGGCAAGCATGTGGGGCCAGTGCTATGATGTGTCATGTCAACTCGTACAACAAGGAGAAGCTTGATTTTACTACACGCCTTCTCCCTCACCCATGCGCGCGGTTGCTCGCAAACGAGGACAGGCTTTTGCTTAGTAGTACTTCTACAACAAGCTATCCGTCCCGCTCGCGGTGGACGAACATGCAGCAGTGGATTCGACACTGTAGAAGCAGTAGTAGTAACATCATTGTTCGTCTTCTCGAAGAGGCGAAGAGCCAAGCGCAAACCAAACGTTGTAGTTGCGAACATTGGAGCACGCATATAGCCAGGCTCTTGCATGAGACAAAATTGCTATGTGATCCCACTATTGTACTAGTACGTACAACTACTTGCTAGTATAGCCCCACCACTCCAATCCATCTACTCCCAAGTCTCCGCGCAACACCGCTCACTCCAATCCAAGACCAAGTGACCAGAAGCCACAAGCACCTATGGAGGCGATGGACGCGAGCGGCAGTCGGCTGTGTCAAATCATCCAAGGCGCCGGCCTGCGGCCCCGCACCGTGCAGCGTTTCCAGGCGGTGCTAGCGACCGCAGGCATCGTTCACGCGGTCATCGCCGCCGAGGGAGGAAACCCATAGCTGCTGGAGGGGCCCGATCCTCTGCCTGTGTCATTCTCTCCGACACAGCGTCGACTCAGGAGGTCCTCCGACCCTTCTTCCTCCCTGCCGTATTGTCCACAGATCCGACCTGCCGCCGCCGACATCCCGGCGACCCTTAGGTATAAGTTCTTTGAAAGCGGCCTTGCTCTACTGCCCCAGCTCCCCATGTGTTTGCATGTGCATCTTTTTCTACTCCCATCAGCTCTTCCAAAGCCTCCTAAATTTTTAGTATTATTAGAGGTAAAGCTACTTCATGCATTCGAATCTAGGGCTTTTTTCAAACAACAAAGAAATGGGGGAAAGTTGTAGCATGAATCTAGGACTTGATTCAAAGAGGAAATAATATGGTGAAAGTAGTAGAGACCGGATACCCAACCAGTCTCTTGGTTGAAAAGGGAAATAATGGGAAAACTCAGTACAAACTGGATAAGGAACAGATCTATTATTGGTTGAAAAAAGGATAGAAAGTAGCGGCTAGTGGACAAGTCAATAGAGTATGTCCAGGATTAGATTTGTTGCCATCACATAGTAAAAGGTCTCCAGGAATAGATTTGATGCCCTCACATAGTAAAAGGTCTCAGGATTAGATTTGCTGCCCTCACATAGTAAAAGGTCTCAGGATTAGATTTGCTGCCCTCATATAGTAAAAGGTCTCCAGGATTATATTTGCTGCCCTCACATAGTAAAAGGTCTCCAGGATTAGATTTGCTACCCTCACATAGTAAAAGGTCTCTAGGATTAGATTTGCTACCCTCACATAGTACAAGGTCTCCAGGATTAGGTTTGCTGCCCTCACATAGCATGAACAAACTCGGCATCACCACTTTATGCCTCCTTGTAGGTACATTGTGCTGATGTGTCCACTGTCGCATGTCCTTATACCAACCTTTTGCTGTTGTTAATGTAAGGGTGCATGTAAAATGAATCGATCACACTATTACCTTAGGGACATGTCTAACCAGTGTTATTGTTAATCTAATGCCTCCAGTGATAAGATGCAATTAAACTATGTTACAAATGGCACTCCTGCTGTTTTCCCCAGTATGATAAGTAAATTGCTCCTTTACACTGCTGAGTGTCCTGGTGTCCCCATGGTCCCATGCCCTTAAACCAACTCTTTAGCTGCTGTTGATTTACTGTGTCTGGTAAACAAGCAATGCCACCACTAAAGTGATCCCATATTTGAGGAATCTCATTGTTGATCGTAATGCTTCTGGTAACATGAAGCATTGCTGACATTTTAAAATTTCTATTGTCCTTGCGTGATTGCCATGAACATAATTAAGATGCTTCTTTTCATTTTGTATATGTTTCATATATTCTTATTGACCAGCAACTGTTTACTTTCTATCTTTTTGTGCAGATAGGGATATCCATTTCACCTTGTTGCTATTGTGACCTTTTGGTGAACTGCACAAAACACTTTTTTTGAATGAGTGTCTTGTGCAGTTCAACTAAAATGTCACGTGGGAAACATCTCTCAATTTTGGTAGAACTGCACAAAATGGTGATTGGAGTTTCCAAAATCTCCGTCAAGTTCTGCTGGTAATCTCATGCCACATTTTATTAGCCTTTGCAAGATGGAGCCGTCACTGTCACCACAATGGCACTTTATTTTAGTGGAACTCCACAAAAGGATAAGAAAATTACAGTTGCACCTTACATGAGCCGGATAGCCAACCTTAATGTTCCTCAATTTTAGTGCAACTACTAAAGAAGAACCTGCCAGCTCACAAGAGCAAGTACTTCTTGCTAGCTGAATGATGCAATCTTTGCTTCATTTCAGGTGAACCGCAGAAAAAGGCGCATGAATTGAATCATGGAACTCCAGGCAGACCTCATCCAAGTAGAGCTGGAGGTTGAGTTTAAGGAGGCCGCTATTAAAGCAACATCATGCTCTCCTGTCTCCTTGTTTGTGCTATGCAAACATGTTGTGCAAACAGGAATACTCAACTATAGATGTTGTGACGGCCAAGAGCACTCTCCAAGTTCTTCGATTGTATGACATGGCTAGCCAAGATGGATTTAATCCCGATATTCACTTTATCAAAAGGCTCTAATGGGTTGGTTCTGAATCTTGCAAGCTGGGAATCAATGAGATGTGTAGGCATCTTTGTTGTACTTATTATTTAAATCTTATTTGTTGGTTCTGAATCTTGCAAGCTGGGAATCAATGAGATGTGTAGGCATCTTTGTTGTACTTATTATTTGGATCTTATTTGTTGGTTCTGAATCTTGCAAGCTGGGAATCAATGAGATGTCTAGGCATCTTTGTTGTACTTATTATTTGGATCTTATTTGTTGCTTCTGAATCTTGCAAGCTAGGAAACACGGCATGATGATGCAGAGGACAACAACCATAACAAACAATTCAAACTTGGTAGTATTATCTTTGTGAAAGTGCGACAAATGTGCTGATCGTGTGCGTCCTAAGAATAATAATTCTAATTGTTGTGCATGTTGATCCTGTGGCACTGATAGAATGAGAGAATGCATTGCTTATTTTAAGTACAAATTTCTATTAAAGCTAATTAAATTTAAGTTAAGTGACCACTAACACCTGTTATTATAGTACCAATACAGACCCGCTCGTGAACGGATGTGTGGCCGAGGGTGCATCTTCTGCCGGGCGTGCAGCGGACGAGGGAGGGGTAGTAACTATTGTCGCCTGTACACACTCAGCTTACTGTTGAATCCAGTTCCCCAAAAGCTAAAAAACGAACTGCTGCCGCCGCCTACACACTCGTTCACTCGAAGAGACTCCAATCGGTGAAGCTCTGCCTCGCCTCAGTCCTATGGCTGCACTAGGTTCTGGAGCATTCACTCGTTTCATCGGCAGCGCCGACTGCACCTTCGCTACGATGGAGAGAAGGAAGAACGCGACAATTCGGCCATCTGGTGCAACAAGCTTGTCGACATCCAGAAGCAATACAAGATCATCAGCAACGGGAAGGAGAAGGACTCCGTGGTTGACCTCGCTAAGACCATCATCGACCCCTGATACGCCAACATGAAAGAAGACGACCTGAACACGTGGGAGGTACCTCTGAATCTAGCCTACATAACCTACGCGGCCAAGGACGCATACGCATGCTACGACATGTACAGGCAGATCTTGGACATGAGGGTGTGTCTGCTTCCCGTAACCGACGAGTACACGGACAGCCGCAGCGTCATGATCAAGCGTGCCAGGAAGGTCTAGATGTTGTACTTTATCTGTTTATAAGCACCTTTATCATCTGAGTGTTTCATGCATTAGCCTATGTGTCGTAATTATCTGTTTTGTCCAAAATATTTCTTTTAAGAACCCATTAACCTGATTGCTTTTTTAGTGGCTATTTGCTTATGTATGTAAACTAGTTCACTCGGCTGTCGTGCTTTGAATCTCCTTCCTCCCAACATATTCCCCTCCTCGGGTGGACCCAGTAGGTCTCTGAATTTTCTCCCACTTTCTTTTTCGATGTAAACTGAGTTTTCTCCCAGTACTTTCCCCTAGAACCAACTCAACTGTCCCACGTCTAGCCTAAAAATAATAATACCCCACGTACTATTAACTCATCAAATTAAAATGATATTTTATTTCGTAAGTTGAAAGTTCTTACAAAATAATAATAATAATTGTTTATATATAACTTGGCAAGTTAACTCCTAGTGATTGCATACATAAGCTTGCAAAGATTTTACTGACGTGCAATCATGTGTTTATGTTTTTATAACATTTCTCCGTCTAGCCCAACATGATATTTTCACCCAGCCCAGCAAGTCCGCGGATTTCGAGAAAAATGCAAATGGGATTTAAACGGGCTGCATAGATGCTACATCATTGTTTCACCCAGCCCACCAAATGGACTGGCTGACATGTGGGCCAGTAGGTCGAAGCCTAATAAGGCGTTGGATTTACATCCAACGGCTGGCATTCTTCTTCAATCTCTCGTCTTCTTTCTCCAGCCGCCCAAAGCAGTGCCAGTCGTGCCGCGTGCTCCTGCCTCTTGTGGCCGGCTGTGATGCCGTGGAAGCCTAACCGCCCCCTACTACTCCCACCGCTGGCCCAGGGTATCCCTCTACTCACCCACACCCCCTGTTATTCTACAGCGACAGCAGCCTCACGCCGCAGCCAAACCAGTGAACCCTCGTACTCCTCTATGTGTGGGCATCCACTGCCGCATCTTCCCCGGCTCCGTGTCGTCCCCTTCCTAGGCCTCGCCGTCGTCCACCGCCTTGGTGCTCTCGGTGCGGCGTGGTCAATGTGGTCAACGACCGACTTCCATCGGAAGAGTACTATACGTGGAGAGGCTGATAGTTGGGTCCATGACCACAACCCAGTTTTTTTGTGATTTGCCAAGTAAGTCGCTTTGTTAGGCCTGTTGGGCTGCAAATCTTTCAAGACGAGGAGAGCTTCATTCGGTTGGCCGAGAAAATGGCCTATCAGTAATGAGAAATGGGTTGTACATTTTTAAAACACATCAAACCGGCAATTAGTTTCAAATATCTTTTTTTCATTTCGAGATTTTAAATTACATTAATTTTTATGCGTGGAGAATTTCTTGGATTTTATATTGATATACATTTATTTTTAAAATCAGTTTGAATGTGAGTCAAAATTTCGGGATTAAAAATAGTTCGGACCGCACCGAAATATGCAAAATTTCGTATAATTTTTTAACCGTGGCCACAATATGGGCTGTAATGCTAACAATAAGAATATGGGCTCCAAAAAACCTTAAGAATTAGCAAATGGGCTGTAAATTATTAGAAATAATGGCAGATCGGCTATGTGCTGTTTTCCACAGATTTGAGGCTTTCCTAAAAAAAGGTTGACGCACAAGCAGTGACTGTTGGATGTCCATCGAACGGCCGTCGTGCTTCTTCAATCTCTGCTCTTCCTGCTCCAGCCGCTCAAACAAGCGCCGACGGGACTGCCTGCTCCCTCCTCCCCGCGGCCGGCTGTGCTGCCGCGCAGGCCTCACTGCCCCATCGTACTCCCATCGCTGGCCTAGCCATCCCTCTACTCACCCACACCTGCTGTTATTCTCCGGCGACAGTAGATGAACCAGTAAAACCTTGCACAGTCGTACTCCCCTCCGTGTGGGAAACAACTGCCGAGTCTTCCGTACCTCCGTGTCGTTCCCTTCCTAGGCCTTGCCGTCGTCCACCGCCCTGGTGCTCTCGGCATGGCCTGGTCAACATGGTCAACGACCGACATGCATCTGAAGTGGACTGTACGTGGTGAGGCCGACAGCTGGGTCCACGACTGCACGCAAGGAAATGCCTCCTTATTACGCGCAAAATAATTATTCCTCCACCTGACATCAGGGACCCACCGAAAGGGCCTCTGTATTTCGCAAAAAAACGTTACTGCCGCTGACAGCTCGGACCCACCAGCTATATCTTCGCACACAAGGAAGTGCCTCCTTATTACAGACAAAAAAATGAATACTCCCCCTATTAGCTGGGACCCAGTATAGTGGCAGGCTGACTTGTGGGCCTATTAAGTTTACGGGGACGGAGGGCTTTGTCAACTTAGTCAATATGCACGATTCTAGCTCCAGTGACCATACGATGTCCATCCAACGGCCGTAGTGCTTCTTCAACCTCTAGTCTTCTTGCTCCACCTGCCCAAACCAGTGCCGGTCGTGCCTCGTGCTCCTGCCTCCCGTGGCCGGCTGCGATGCGCAGAGGCCTCACCGCCCCCTACTACTCCCACCGCTGGCCAGGCCATCCCTCTACTCACCCACACCCCCTGTTATTCTCCGGCGACGGCAGCCTAACACCGCAGCAAACCAATGAACCCTCGTACTCCTCTACGCGTGGGCATCCACTGCAGCATCTTCCTCGGCTCTGCGTCGTCCCCTTCGTAGGCCTCATCGTCGTCCACCGCCCTGGTGCTCTCGGCGCGGCATGGTCAACATGGTCAAGGAACGGCTTCCATCGGACGTGGACTGTATGTGGAGAGGCTGATAGCTGGGTCCACAGCCGCAGCAAGGAAGTGCCTCCTTATTACGTGCAAAATAATTATTCCTCCACCTGACAGTGGGGACCCACCAGATGGGCCACCGTATTTTGTGAAAAAAATGTTTGCCCCTGACTGTTGGGACCCACCAGCTACATCTTCGCACGCAAGGAAGTGTGTCCGGGCAAAAAAATGATTCACCCCCCTGACTGCTGGGACCCACCAGCTACATCTTCGTAGGCAAGGAAGTGCCCGACAGTTGGGACCCACCTGGTCGAAGCGTACGTAGCGTTGTCATTCTGGTCGCGTACGTGTACGTACATATACACTGGTGGATGTAGAGGCGCGCACGTGTCGTAGTAGAGGCGCGTACATGTCATAGTAGAGGCGCGCACGTAGCATGTACACGTATGTACAGCGGCCAGGGTGCAAGAAAGAAAATATGGCCACGTATGTGTACATATGGGCGGGGTCTCGAACGCCTACTCGCGCATACGTACGGCCAGGGCTCGTGTACATGGCTGGGTCAGAATGGAGAAACAGCGTCGTCGTCATGTTCATGGGGAGGCAACGGAATGCGTTGTGTTCATGGGGAGGCAACGGAATGCGTCGTGTTCATCGGGAGGCAACGGAACGCGTGGGAGCCAACCGGCTGGGTCAGAACGGAATGCGTGGTCGTGTTCATTGGGAGGGCTTGGACGGAACATGCGATGGAAACGAGGCATGGCGTACCGCACAACGGAGGAAACGGACCTCCTACGTTCGGAACGGGGTCCTGTTGATCGGGAGGGGTCTGGCGTACCGCAAAACGGAGGAAACGGACCTCCTACGGTCGAAACGGGGGTCCTGTTGATCGGGAGGCGTGTGGCGTACCGCAAAATGGACAAAACGGACCTCCTATGGTCGAAACGGGGGTCCTGTTGATCGGGAGGGGTGTGGCGTACCGCAAAACGGATGAAGCGGACTTATGTTGGAGCGCTACGGTCGAAACGGGGGTCCTTTTCATCGGGAGGGGTGTGGCGTACCACAAAACGGGACTCCACGGGATACTGTTCATCTCCACCATCGACCTCCTCCAGCCTCCACGGGCTACCATCGACCTCCTCCAGCCTCCACGGGCTCCTGTTCATCCAGCCTCCACCACGCGCTACTCCACCGGCTACTGTTCAACCACCCCTTGATGTCTACTACACAACCTTCTTCTTGTAGACGTTGTTGGGCCTCCAAGTGCGGAGGTTTGTAGGACAGTAGCAAATTTCCCTCAAGTGGATGACCTAAGGTTTATCAATCCGTAGGAGGCGTAGGATGAAGATGGTCTCTCTCAAGCAACCCTACAACCAAATAACAAAGAGTCTCTTGTGTCCCCAACACACCCAATACAATGGTAAATTGTATAGGTACACTAGTTCGGTGAAGAGATGGTGAAACAAGTGGTATATGGATAGTAGATAAAGGTATTTGTAATCTGAAATAATAAAAACAGCAAGGTAACTCATGATAAAAGTGAGCGTAAACGGTATTGCAATGCGTTGAAACAAGGCCTAGGGTTCATACTTTCGCTAGTGTAAGTTCCCTCAACAATACTAACATAATTGGATCATAAAACTATCCCTCAACATGCAACAAAGAGTCACTCCAAAGTCACTAATAGCGGAGAACGAACGAAGAGATTATGGTAGGGTACGAAACCACCTCAAAGTTATTCTTTCCAATCAATCTGTTGGGCTATTCCTATAAGTGTCACAAACAGCCCTAGAGTCCGTACTAGAATAACACCTTAAGACACAAATCAACCAAAACCCTAATGTCACCTAGATACTCCAATGTCACCTCAAGTATCCGTGGGTATGATTATATGATATGCATCACACAATCTCAGATTCATCTATTCAACCAACACAAAGGACCTCAAAGAGTGCCCCAAAGTTCCTACCGGAGAATCACGACGAAAACGTGTGCCAACCCCTATGCATAGGTTCATGGGAGGAACCCGCAAGTTGATCACCAAAACATACATCAAGTGAATCACGTGGTATCCCATTTTCACCACAGATACGCACGGCAAGACATACATCAAGTGTTCTCAACTCAATCCGATAAGATAACTTCAAAGGGGAAACTCAATTCATTACAAGAGAGTAGAGGGGGGAAGAAACATCATAGGATCCAAATATAGTAGCAAAGCTCGTGATACATCAAGATCGTATCACCTCAAGAACACGAGAGAGAGAGAGAGATCAAACACATAGCTACTAGTACATACCCTCAGCCCCGAGGGAGAATTACTCCCTCCTCGTCATGGAAAGCACCGGGATGATGAAGATGGCCACCAGAGAGAGATTGCCCCCTCCGGCAGGGTGCCGGAATGGGTCTAGATTGGCTTTCGGTGGCTATGGAGGCTTCTGGCAGCGGAACTCCCAATCTATTGTGCTCCCCGATGTTTTTAGGGTATATGGAGATATATAGGCGGAAGAAGTACATCAGGGGGGGCACGAGGGGCTCACGAGGGTGGAGGGCGCGCCCAGGGGGTGGGCGCCCCCCCTGCCTTGTGACCTCCTCGCGGATCCCCCGACGTGCACTCCAAGTCTTCTGGGCTTCTTTCCTTCCAAAAATGAGTTCCGTGAAGTTTCAGGTCAATTGGACTCCGTTTGATTTTCCTTTTCTTCGAAACCCTAAAACAGGGTAAAAACAAAAACTGGCATTGGGCTCTGGGTTAATAGGTTAGTCCCAAAAATGACATAGAAGTGTATAATAAAGCCCATAAACATTCAAAACAGTAGATAATATAGCATGGAGCAATCAAAAATTATAGATACGTTGGAGACGTATGACTCCTCCACGGGCACCCCTCCACCGTCTACTGTTCATCCAGCCCTCCACACCAAGGGGTCCTGTTCAACCACCCCTCCACGGGCACCCCTCCACCATCTACTGTTCATCCAACCCTCCACACCATGCGGTCCTGTTCATCCAGAGGCA